>NC_034193.2:22225028-22525028 GCF_002021735.2 Oncorhynchus kisutch
GGAGAGATTAAAGTAGATGTCACGTGTCAAAATTTTGATTGATGACCCTATGTGAACCTATGTGAACTCTATGTGAACCCTATGTAGTGATGACGTGTGCATGTCTTCTGGTCAGGCAGCCTGGTTAGGTGGGGGCTATGGGGTGAGTAAGGGTCCATTTGACAGGCCGTTAATGATTGATGACCCAAGCCTGATTTATGACCCTATGTAATGATTTATGACCCTATGTCATGTAGAAGGGTGCATGCCCAGGGGGTGTTGTTGGGGTTGAGTAAGTGACCATGTGTCAGGTCAACCTGTTACTGTTTCTCACGGTTTGGGTTGGTTAATGCCCCTTATAAAGCGCCTGAACAATACCTGTTTAAGACTGTACATGATAACCCCCCTGAATATTAAACAAAAATGACACCTATGCCAATTTTAGGGATGTTATGCTCGGCTTGTCATGAACCCAGTGACCAAAGCCTTGAAGAAGTTCTGTGTGAAGCTCCAGAATGTTTTAAAGGATTTTGGGTACGAGTGAGGGCCACATTCTTACATATTCCACCCGGAGGATTCTACGGTAAAGATATTCACAGACCGTGGACCCAAACCCCTTTATCCTGCAAAACCTGGGAGTTTTCCCCGGCTCTGGGGATGAGAGAATGGCTAAAACATCAGGCTGGCTCTTTGTAAAATTGAACAGGTCCTGAGTGTTACAATGTGCCAGGATAATGCGTTGGAAGAACAGGTCTGCGGCCGCAGTGATCTCAAGGCTCTAAGAATTGCTTCAATGGACTATAGCCTGACAACAAAGTGACAATTTAGCCTGTGACCTTTATGATAAGTATATGCTACAAAGTCTGTGTCAATTCTCCTGTAGCTTCCAGAGCACGCAACATGTAAACTTTTTATTCCTGTGTTTAGTTTTAAATGGGTGGATTATCCAATTTTCATAACACTTATGAATAAGCTGGACATTCTCTTCCAAAATGGGGAACAGTTAAAAGCGCTGGGCGAGGCTTTCCTTGAGACAGAGTCAAGACCAAAAGGCCCGACGGAGGATCTACCCCTGGAGTGAAAACTTACCAAGTGTTGATGGACCTAGCAAGAGAGCCTTGCCTTTTGAGGGTGAACTCGACACGGACAATGGCGGTTGGTTTGCATAAGCTCCAGGATCTGTAAGAAAAGGCATCGTAAAATACCTTAAGAATGTAAGGATATAAAATGTATGTACTAAATATTTTGAATGAAATAAATGGTTTTAAAAATCAGAATCTCACCACGTTATGAACTCTCGCGTTTGTTCACTCTTAGCGCAGTCTGTCCTGAGAAAAAACTTGCGGAAAAAGCCATGTGCGCGCGTATGTGCGTGAGGGAGTTTTCTGTAGTGGCTTGTGTGTGTGTGTGTGTGTGTGTGTGTGTGTGTGTGTGTGTGTTTCAAAAACAGAAAAAAGGGGGGGGCGGGTTGTTTGTTAAAAAAAATACCCTTGCATGCCTGGTGGGGTCGTTTGAAACCAAGGTTTACACTAGCCTGCAAAACAGATGCCTACCCCCCAACAATAATATTGTGTCTTACGACTCCTAATCTTAAAGGCCTTTCATAAAACTATTTTTTAGGTGGCTAAAAAGTCATTCATCCCAGCGATGTCGAGACCAACCCACCCCCATGCATCTAGGTGCTAGCACCCCGGAGATTTTAGAAGATCCAAAAGGATCCTAATGTTTAGACACACCCAATACCATGTGTTTGAAATGTGTCAAATATACCATGGGCGGGGGTATAGCCCGAAAAAAACGACAAACCCCAAATGCTATGTAAAAAATCATTCAGGGGTTTTTCTCTAGGTCGTAGGGTACAAAAGCGCTAGAAACCCAGGGGGCAATGTTAGCAGCGTTTTAGTTCCGATGCAAACAGCAGCCTCCGAAACTCCAAGAATCGTTATCGGACTGAGCGTTAAAAAAGATAATCGGGGAAAACAGTCTAATGGATCTATCGCAAGGTGAGTTCTTGAAATAATCTTTATTAGATTTGGTTGTTGTGGGGAATGTTTGAAAAGCGTGGGATGTTATAGAAATATTAAACAATCATTAGGATCAGTATGCTTACCGTATAACAAGGCAATATTAGCTAAAGTGATTATAGCTTTAATATTGTCGAATGTTTATAGATTCTGAAGCATTCACGCAGAGTACTCCGAGGTATAACTGAGCTCGAACCATCCAAGGGGGCTCCGGAACAAAGTGCAGACAAACAAACGCCTACCCTGAATTGTAACGTAAGTAAGCTCCAAGAATTCCATACATAAAAATATTTATACCTTAAAAACAAAAAGTGTGGGCATCTTATATTAAAAGTTATTTTATATGTTTACAGAGGACTAAAGCCTAGAAGGTTAAACGAGGCCCTATGGAGCCTGAACGGTTTCTGCGAAGCATATGACTACGAGACAATTCTGCCCTACTCCCAGGATGTATTTACACAAAAGCAGCGAACAGAGACTTTAAACGGCAGGTCAACTCCCCTTGGCCAGGACAACGTTGTCCCCCATATTTCTAAACACCAAAGGATAATTAGTGCTCAGATCCACAGTTCCGCTTCACCCGAACAATTCTACTTGGCCGATATTCACGAGACGTCGTTCCAAGGACAATGTATGAATCAATTATATATTATTATTTATATATATTATTATTTAATATTTATATATATATTTTTTTTTTATGCCGGAATATGTTAAAACAAGGCCTAATGCTGTTTTTTTTTTGTTTTTTTTGTTTTTTTTCAGGCTCACCATCTACCGAACCTGCAGATGCTGTAATACAGGTTGAACAAAGACATCAGCCCCTGGTTTCAGAGCTTCTTCAGAACAGCCCTCGTCAAAAAAGCCGAGGTATTTAATTAATGTATTGTTAATATATAGGCTTATATCTGAAATGTATTTGGCATTTTTAACATATTTTAGGGTTAATAACCTATTTTTGTATGTATTATTTTTATTTCAGACTCCTCACCGGCTTATAAAGACAACGCACAAACATCGGAGGATGCCCAGACAAGCATCCCCGAGGAGGCTCCAAAGACACCAGTCAAGAAAACAGCGAAACCTGATGATTTCAAAGATTTAAATGACATTTCTGAGGTAGACGATTTGATGTTCTGTGAAGCTGCCAACCTTCTTGAATCGGCCAATTCTGTGGGGGAAACAGCAGATTCTGAAATAGACCAAGAACGTTTTTTCAAAGCGTTTACCCTGGGTTTAAAATCACGAAAGGCTCTACTCCAGAGGCGCATGTGTATTCTACTCGAGCATCAATACAATCAGGATGTGTCATTCTGGCGTAGCGAGCTACCCCGTATGTTAAAAAACATTAGGGCTAAACAAGCAAATACCGCCGTTAAAAAACACACATGTAAACACACACACACACACATCCTTAATTAGACAGATGGCGCCCCCTATAGACCAAAGTGAGACAATTGAAACCCTCTTAGCCATGATCCCTACAGAGCTCCAAGATATAGTTAACCATATGAATGATTCGGGGGTAATTGACATAATGACAATAGATGAAAATCTATTATCACAGATTCCCTCCGAACTCATAGACATTATTACACGTATGAATGAGTCAGGGCCTTCCGAGGAAAACATGTTAACACAGATTCCCGAAACCATCATATCTCTAATTACCCAGCTTAACGCGAGCCCTAGGTTTAATTCGGCCCCACAGACACCTCTAAGACAGCCTTTAACAACATTGTCCGAAGAGTCTGAAAGTCAATATGATGTTTTTGAACAGTTGGACAAATGTCTAGCAAATCTGGAGGGGGGCGGTCTTGAGATCAGTGTACAGAACGAGAGCGCTAGGTTTAATTCGGCACCCCAGACACCTATAAATCAGCCTTTAACACCAATGTCCGAAGAGTCTGAAACCCAATACGATGTTTTTGAACAGTTGGACAATTGCCTAGCAATCTGGAGGGGGGAGGTCTTGATCGAAGTGTACATGTTTTGCGTCGAAATAAATTCAACAATATTAAGGTTCGCCAGTTTTTTCAATTTCGCATGGGGGGGTCAGATTCGGGAATATGCTGTGTTTTACGTAATGCTTATGGACACTTTGAATGAACTGTTAGCTAGGATTAGAGATTATAGCGAACCTAGGGATCTCTTACAGTTGGAAATTTGTGGAGACAGTCTACAGAGCAAGGTATCGCTTATTTTACAGAATGGTGAAGCAGAGCTTGAACAATTTGTTAAACTGCTAGAACGCCTTGTTCAGTCAAATTTAAACGTGCTAGCAGATAGGACCCTCGAACTTGTAGTACAATTAGTACGACAACCACAAGGGGGCGGGGGTCAGAGACGAAAGCTCGAGAGTTTAATGCAGTCCGAAATCATAAGCAATAAAAGGGCCTATCTCATAAACGTTCACAATCCAGGTAATAAGCTATGTTTTGCCATAGGTTTGGCCCACTTACTCAGCCCAGGATGTACTGATCAAGCCGCGTTACAAAAAGCTCGAGAGCTACAAACTGCGGTGGGTCTCGGTATACAGGATGCTGTGGCTTTCTCAGACATAGTCAAATTTGAAAACTTTCTGAACATCAAGATTGTGGTTTTGTACCACAGTAGGGCTGATGACGCTCTCCTCAAGTTCCAAAATATACCCGAACCACATCCTAAGACTATGTACTTTTATGTGCAAAATGAGCATTACTATGCCGTAACTAACATCACAGCCTTTTTAGGCGCTCCATATGTCTGTCCAGCCTGTCATACCGGCTACACACGCATAGGGGGGCACTCGTGCCGTTACAACTGTTCAGTATGTCTGGATAAACATTGCCCTATGCAGCCGCTAAACTTGACCCCCTGTGCGGATTGTCACCGCACATGTCGTTCGGCCTACTGTTACGAAAAACACAAAACTGAAACATGGCATCCCAAGGCATGTAAATCTGTAAGCAGTTGTGACATTAACAAGAAATGTCCAAAATGTCATTGCAATTACAACCTTAAAATAGATAGCCCTAAACCTCATGTTTGTGGAATTATACACTGCCCAATCTGTAAAGGTCCTTTGAAAAGCAGAGACGCGGAAGCGGTTCAAGAAGTAACACATGAGTGTTACATTCAGCCCTTGGCTGAAGATGAACATACAGAGAAATATGTGTTTTATGATTTTGAGACAAATCAGCAATCAGGGGTTCATTTGCCTATTTTTGTGTCAACCATGACTTTCAAGGGTGAAAAATGGTCGGCCGAGGGACCCAATTGTGCCAGGCTCTTTCTAAAACATTTTAGAAAAGCCCAGTACAGAAACTTCACGTTTATAGCTCACAATGCTAGGGCCTATGACGCCTATCTGCTTCTGAACCCTTTGATACAGCAAGGCGTGGCCCCCAGTGTCATAGCTCAAGGGAGTAAAATATTATGCTTTGTTGACCCCACCTTCAAACAGAGATACATTGACAGCTTAAGCTTCTTACCCATGAGATTGGCTCAAATGCCAGAGGCCTTGGGTTTTGAAAACTCTGTCAAAGGCTATTTCCCTCATTTCTTCACATCTGAGGAGAATCTACATTATATAGGATCTTATCCAGCCCCCGAAATGTACGGGTGTGATCAAATGTCTCCCAAAGAGCGTGAGAGATTCATGACATGGTACGAGACCGTAAGACATGGCACTTTTGATTTCCATAAAGAGATGGAATCATACTGTGACAATGACGTTGTTATACTTCGTGAAGGATGCCTCAGATTCAGAGAAGAGGTAATCAAAGATGCGGGCATTGACCCCTGGAGCTGTACAACTATTGCATCAGCGTGCATGAAAACCTATCGTACACACTATCTAACTCCTGAATCTATAGCTATCCCATCGCCAGACAACTACCGACGCCAATTCAAGGCCTACTCTAGTGGTTCCATTCAATGGTTGGAGTACTTGGCCCAGGATAAAGATATTTTTATCCAACATGCTTTGAATCGGGGGGAGAAGGCTTTTGGGCCTTACCATGTAGATGGATACACACAGATTGACGGGGTTGAGACAGTGTATGAGTACAACGGTTGTTTCTTCCACGGTTGTAAATTATGCTTTGTCCCCCACGCCTTGTGTGTCCTAACCCAAAAGACTTTTGGGGAAATGTACCAAGAGTTTCAAGACAAACTGAATTCTTTAAAGGCTACTTACGGGTTAAAAGTTGTGGTTTTGTGGGAGCACGAATGGACAGCCCTCAAAAAGGCAGATCCTAGTGTTAAGGCCTTCCTTACCCATTATGACCCTCCAGAGCCCCTGGAACCGCGACAGGCCTTGTTTGGAGGCCGGACCAATGCTTTGACATTGCGTTATGTAGCTCAACCCGACGAGACAATAGGCTATGTAGATTTTACATCCCTATATCCTCATGTAATGAGTTCCTCATTCTATCCTATAGGGCATCCTGAAATTATTCACAGCGACTTTGACGAACCCCAAAATTATTTTGGTTTAATCAAAGCGACTGTCTACCCTTCTAGGGGGCTGTTTATACCTGTGTTGCCTTACAAGGGTCCTAAAGGAAAACTTTTCTTTCCCCTTTGTCGCACATGCTGTGAAAACCACAACCAGGAAAACCCCTGTGATCACACAGATCAAGAAAGAGCCCTGACCGGTGTATGGGTCACTGTAGAATTCTCTAAGGCTTTAGAGAAGGGGTATCGTGTGGCCAAAATCTTTGAAGTGTGGAACTTTTCCAGGAAATCAGACACACTTTTTAAAGAGTACATCAAAACCTTCTTGAGATGCAAGCAGATGGCTTCAGGCTATCCTGCATCGGTCACAGATCAAGAAAGTAAAGACCAGTACATTCAAGACTACCATGACAGAGAAGGCATACTTCTTGACCCTGACAGAATAGAGGTCAACAAAACCAAAAGAAATGTGTCGAAATTGTACTTGAACTCCCTTTGGGGGAAATTAGCGCAGAGATGCAATATGCTAACAACTTCGATCATTAAAGACCCCGAAGAATTTTTGGAATTTGTTTTTTCGGACCAATACGAAATTTCACATTTTTCCTTCTTGAGTCAAGACATTGCCTTGGTGCAATGGAGGCGCCACCAAAAGTGGGTTCTACCCCCGGGTAATGTAAATGTGTTTCTTGCAGCATTTACCACAGCCTATGGCCGCCTTGAACTGTACACCCTCATGGAACAGCTTCAGAGGCGGGTTCTTTACCACGACACAGACTCTGTGGTCTATGTAAGCAAACCGGGGGATTGGACCCCCCCACTTAGCAACTATCTTGGGGGTTTAACGAGTGAACTCGAAGAGGGTGACCATATTACAGAATGGTCCTCATGTGGTCCAAAAAGCTATGCTTTTAGGACTAAAGCCAATCACGTGGTGTTGAAAGCCAAAGGCGTGACTCAAAACTATGAAAATGCACCGCGTGTAAACTTGGAATCAATCACGCGCTTGGTCGAGGGGTTCGTAAAGGACAAGAATAGTGACTTGGAGATTTTGAGCTCCTACAACAAAATAGTGAGGGATAAAAAGGGGTTCCATCTAAGAAACGCACCACTCACTAAAAGATTCAGGGTAGTCTATGACAAGAGACAGCTATTGCCTGACGGTACCACATTGCCCTTTGGCTACTGACTTATGCTACAAGCCCCAGTGTGTCTTAAAGCTTAAGATATTATGACTGCTGTCGAGGGTTTTGACCCCCGTCTACAATTGCCTTTTTCAGCATTAATTGCAGGCCCTTCAAACAGTGGTAAAACTTTTTTTGTAAAAAGTATTTTAGAGAATTCTGAACATGTGTTATCTCAAAAGCCTGACAATATTGTATGGTGTTATTCATGTTACCAACCTCTGTATGATGAATTATTGAAGACAATAAAAATCAAGTTTGTTGAAGGAATACCCGATTCTCTGTCTGATGATGAACTTCTCCCCCCACATGTAAATAATCTGCTGGTTTTGGACGATATGCTATTTGCTGGTAGCGAACACCCTGAAATTGCACGAGCTTTTACCCAATATACTCATCATAGAAACCTGTCCGTGCTTTACTTGGTCCAGAATGTGTTTCACCAAGGTAAAAATAGTCGGACCATTAGCTTGAATGCCAACTACATGGTATTGTTTAAAAATCCTAGAGAGAAACTGCAAATTAGCACTCTAGCTCAGCAGATGTACCCTGGACGGAAATCATACTTTATGGAGAGCTATGAGGACGCTACCAAAGAGCCATTTTCTTATTTAATCGTGGATTTAAAAGCAAATACTCCAGAACACCTTAGGCTACGTACAGGGCTGTTTCCGGAGGAGAGGCCTGCTGCATACCTTCCTAAAAAGTAAACGCTATGTCTCTGCGTTTAAAAAGAAACCTCCCCCTCTTGAGAAGGCTAGTGGGTTCTACAGCTAAAGAACGGAAGGCCATCTTGGGTCGCTGTTCTTCAGATCTCATATTAGCCCTATGTGAGATTGCTTTGAATCTTCTCAAAGGACGCATTCCACTCACCCTGAACCAATTGAAAAAATTAAGGAGACAAAAGACAGCGATCAAACTCTTTGCCAATAAAAGGGCCAGTCTTCAAAAGAAAAGACATAGTATACAACAGTCTGGGGGTTTTCTTCTACCTTTACTCAGTATAGCCGTGCCCTTCATCACCAGCCTTATTGCGGCCAGACGTGGGGGTTGAACACGTGGTGTGATGGCCACTAAAATGTACTTGGTGCCTCAACAAGAGTTGGATAGACTTAAAAAACAAATGCAGGGTCCTGAAGATATCAGACAAACAGCGGAAAATGATTTGGATACGGCCATGAAGGATGTTTTGAACCGAAAAGGATTGAACCCCTATGATAAGATTCAAAAATACACAAACCTAATGCAAAGGTATTTGACTCGGGTAAAGCAAGGGGAGAGAGAGACTAACCATTTAACCCTTTCCCTACCGGACCCTTTAACAGATGTCGAACCTAACGATAGCCATGCCCCTGTAAGGCCTGTACCGTCGATCTTACCTAGTGGAGATAATATGTCGGGTGAAGCTCAAATGCCATTTGAAGATAAAGTTATGCATGACCTACTGACACATGTGCCTTTACGTAACAGGAAGAATGTTAAATACATTATGAACAAGATAAAAGACTCAAAGGGGATAGCTGCTTGGAACGACTCTGGAGAGTTTATCCTTCAGGGTTCTGTGGTTAGGGGGTCCCATATGCAGGACTTGCTTAAAAGTACCACGGCTGCCCACAAGGTTGCTGATGACCGAAGGCCTCCCGGCTGGCGTCAGTTTCTTAAGGCCCTGGCAATCCTCAACATCCCCCTCTCCGGTGTACCCAACCATAAGCTTCGTCAACAGATTCAAGCTTTAAAACAAAAGCCTTCAACGAGATACAGCACCCCTAAAGATGCCCCAACGACACCGCCCCCCTATGAAAGCGATGATGCTAACTCATTTACTCCCATGAACGTCTCAGGACCTTTTCCTAAACCCGATCTCTCGGCGTGGTTAGACTTTTGAAAATGACTTTTGAATGACTATGATTAAATTCAATAATTTTTTTATTTGAAAAATAAGCAAGTTAACATTTGTGGCATTCTTGAAACATATGACGTGAGCATACGCCTTGATTACGCGTTCTTAAAGGACACACATTTGAACACTTTTGATATTTTCTAACAAAACAAGATACAAGGTTATCATTACTTCTTAAATCATCCTTATAAAGAGACATAACATCTTCAAAAGAAACTCCCCGGGCTCTTTGGCACAGGTAAAATACACAGTGGTGACCGCATGTAGTGGAAAGGTTATCTTGCACTTGTTTGATGTTGTAGTAGATCTTTGTACCGTTTAGGGTCAAAAAATCTTTAATAGATTTAGGGAAATGTGAAAAACCGGGGGGAAAGCCATAGGAATCAAAAAAAGTTGAGATTTTTCGTCCACCTTCCTGTTCTAATGTCATAGCTAGCCAATGTTCACCAGGCATGTGTTTAGGATGGGTATTGACAATAAACATTGCAGGCCTCTCAGGCCATATCTCAATAGGTAATTCATCACAAGCCAACACTCCACAAAATTGTTTTCCAATCAAGCGGCTCATGAGCCCGTCCAACTCTTGGGTATTCATGTCTTTGTTCAAAGGTCCTTAATAATAATCCACTAAGACCTGTCTTCGGGCATTCACTTCCAAGATTGAATCAGAGCATGCGTAAACAATCATGCTAACTGTACAGGCTAAAGGTGTACGGAAACGCATTTCCAGCCTGAGGTTACCTTGGGACACCACAGACAGATTTCCTGAGGTGTCATCATCAGGTGATAAATTGAAAGCATACAATGTGTAACCCTCTGCAAAATCATTTCTGTCAATAGGTAAAGAGAGATCTTTTAGATGTCGCCCTGTAGCCAGGAATAGATTGTAAAATTCTCGCACAGATATGTTGTTATTAAATTGTGGTTGGAAAGCCTTCGCCGGAACCTGACGTCCGTCCTGACAGAGCGCTACATACTCTGCATTGAAGTGCTGAAAATTAAAGTTTTTTTTATCTAAACTGCCCGTATTAGAGGCGTGATCAACCAGACCTATAACCACATATCTAGGTAAAGGGCCTAGAAATAGGTTTTCTTGACTGCAGATTCTACTGCCCACAGGTATGCTAAAGGTTTTCATGGTAATTCTTTGGAGAGGGTAAAGGGCATTTCCTTTCATCAAAGCATGTGAGTGACCCAGGCGCACGGCCGGAGATACAGATACTTTTTTAATAAAAAGGGTTGCCCCCAACACTTTCAAACTAAAATCCCCGTCTTGGGGAGACATCAGGCAAAAATCATCCTTGGCCCTGGTTAATTTTAATCTTAAATCAACCGAATTTAAGAGTAACCGTTCTTGAAAGAAAATGTCAGAGTGTATAGGGCCTAGCAAATGAAACTCTCGAGATTCGGCGCAGTAGCGAGCTCGTGCCGCTAGTCCTTTGTTTGCACCGGTGGAAGGGTCTGTCGATTCCATAGAGGCTCCTGCAGTATCCTTGCTAAACAGCCCGGCGCTAAATTGGGTTTTGAGAGTGTCTTCGGAGTAGTTTAGTAAACACTCCATGATGGCTCTATAAGGGTATGTAGCGCTGCTTTGACTGATTAGGCGTTCACCCAAAGTCACATCAACTTGGGAGAAAATGGTGGCCAAGGGGTAATTAATGAGACTCACTTTGGCATCGTCTGCAATATTAGACCCATCTCTTTTGGTCACTTTTAGATGTAAATGCACCAAGGTGTTGTTGAGGTCCAGATAGTTGTCACCATGGCCTGGTATGAAAAATTCGATAGGCCCGTTATCGGTAATAGCAGAGAGAGGGGCTATCTCCACATAACTGGATCTATCTATTGAATGCTGCGTTAACGGTGCCGTGAAAAGATCAAGTTCTGTCTTTATAGCTTCAGAGGACATTCGATGTAAAAGAGCCATGTCACTTATTCTTTTAGAAAATACTTCCTAGTATTCTTTTAGCCTGTTTTGGTACAGACCTCCTCACTTTACCCCGTCTTTGACTTACTGAGGTTCTTTTAACAGTTAACCGCCGCTTTTTAGGTGCCTGCCTACGCCTTAAACCAGGGGGTCTCTTTTTTGGCCTTCGAGACAATATCATAAGCCCCGAGCCTTCTTGATGCTCCACCTCTGGTGACGCCCTTCGGGTCATAGCATTGGCTACAACCTCACTTACTATATTTTTAGCCGCTGATTTTAAATGTGGTTTGGCTATGCTGAAGCCTCTCTTCATAAACGGTAAAACCATCCTGAAGAGGTTACGGAATATACCTCCTATCCCCGAACCATACATTGTCGGCGCTCCATGATATCCTGGTAGTCCATTACCCACTTGATCCACATAGTATGAAACATAACGGTTAGGGTCGAGCTGATGGTGCTCCATAACACTTTTATTTGTATTATGTTTATAAATATAATACAGCTATTATATATGTAGAGAGGTTTTGGTGGGTCTAAAGTGGAGTTTTACAATCGTTTTACCATAAGTAAATTCAATGTTTTCGTTCTGATCCGTTTTAAGCTCAACCAGAATGTTTTCAATATAGTTCTTGCTGACATGTACGTAGTGCGGCTTGTCATAATTGACAGTGACGATGTCCCCATCCTTGCCGTCTATATGAACTGTTCGCAGGAGGGGCACACAGCTGTCTCCGACCCTTTGATAGGTTATGATGTCGGTATAGACAAATATGTTGTAAAAGCCTGCATGTATATCCGCAGGGAATGGGAATAATTTATCGTTCACATACGTCCATTTATTGGGACCCATCCCCAACATGTAGGATAAATTACCGCTGGTCTTTATACCTCCGTTAGCAGGCCCTGAGATTTGTATCCTTTTATGGATTGGATTGTAGAATAGTAATATTTCCATCTTGTTCAGGGTTAGGTGTTCATTCAACTCTGAGACGATCCTGTCGACGGTTCTATAGAAACCTTTTTTAAGCTTAATAAGTTTCGCAGGTTCCGAGAACCTTTTGCAATAAAAATCACGGTCCTTAGCTTTGATATTATACCAACTATGGGGGTATGTAATCTCGCTGAGACCTACTTCCCAAGCCTCTGATAACTCTATAGGCTTTGGAAAATTGGTTGTATACTTCGAACTCTGATTATTACGATATATCTGTGCCGACGCATTACTGGGGAGAGTCAGGTAGAAGCCGCTGTGTTCCATGATGCCCAACTGTGTACACGCGAATGATGCGCTAGTTATCATGACTAGGGGTTTAAATTAAGCCCCGTTGCCTCCACCACATCCTGCTCCAATACCCAACTGTTGAACTTTTGAGGCCAGTTTTTCCAGCGGACCAGTAACCATTTTTTACCCTTTTCTCTCTTCTGATCTAGAATCTCCTCCACGTGAAAGACTTTGTCTTTACCCAACTGGACCTTCTGTAATTCCTTCTCATAAAAAGATCCCTCTATAAGATCCCCGTCATAATCTTTTAATTTGTAGACCGGCGGAATGCGTGGCAGACATTCGGTAACGGTAAACAACTCCGAGCTAAAGCCTTGTTCGTATTTTTTGTCGAAAACACCCCTCAACTTTGATATACGCACCAAGTCACCCACTAGGAATTTAAAAGTCATTTTTTTCTTACGGCGAAGTGGGAACAAACCATACATATTTTTAAAGACTTGAAAAGAGTTTTCCGAAGAGACCTCCGAGGGCTTCATACGTATAGTCTTATGGTAGCTGTGGTTGTACCCGTTTACTAAATCCTGAACTATGTCTGTATATCGGTTGGTGTTGTGAGCTGTAAAATAGCGCCACATCCGCTCTTTCAAAGTCCTATTAAAGCGTTCCACAACCGAAGCTTTCAAATCAGAGCCTGTAGCAAAATGTACTATATTATACTTATTCATTAGCTTCTGAAATGTTTTATTAAAAAATTATTTTCCGCCATCCGTCTGCACTTTCTTGGGTGCGCCCCCTGCCTTCAAGATCGATTCAAAGGCCCTGGTCACCTCTGCCCCGCTCTTATTTTTTAACACCCTTACATAGGCTAATTTAGAGAAAATATCTATAACCGTTAGCATGTAGCGATTTCCATCATTTTTATCGGCAAGGGACTGCATGTCACATAGATCCGCCTGAAATTGGGATAATGGATGCGTAGAAAAAACTCTATTTCTTGGAAAATGTTTTCTTACAGGTTTATGTAGAGTGTAGGCATCTTGCTCTGATAACCATTCATTCACTTTAGCATCGCTTAACAGACTACCTGTTTCTTCGACTATAGCTCTCTGTAAACGCTCTTTACCCCCATAAGACCCGGGGTTAGAGGGATTATAATATATGTTTTTCAACAGCTGCTCAGCCATCCTTCTTGCCTCTCTGAGGTACAATAACTGTAATGAGCCACTTTCATATAACGACAACATTTCAGTTTGTGAATTTTTATTTTAAGAATGCAACAATTATTACGTATACAGACAATTCAGGATTTGTTGCAAGATACAAGTCCCCGTTTTCTCAACAATCACAGCATGCAACACCCTGTATATATTGTTTAGATTTACAGGTTTGTTTCGCTGAATTTTTAAAACACACACGTCTGATATATAAGTATATAAACAACAAATATGATACACATTCACATTAAAGGGTGGTTCAAACAAATAATGTAAAATCTTAGCCAAAGTTATTTCTAGTTCTTCAGAATCCTCAACAAGCCTTGATACCATATGTGACCATTGTAAACTCTCGCCCGTATGTCGGACATGTTTCATGATTTGCTCCATTTTTAACACACGCTCTACAATAACCCCTGTATTGTGGGTTGTGTAGAACTTTACATTGTTCACTTTATTTTCAATAATCTGATGCATAACATTTGTAAGGTCTCTCAAAAGAAAAAATGTATTTATTCGCTCAAACATCGTAGACACATAGTTACCCATAGCTCTAAATAAACAAAATGTCACTCGGTCTCTTGGGATTTATTGAGCCAGAAAAGCATCACATCCGCCACCACAGCTTCCCTGTATTTGTTGTCGTCCACCAGGGTGTGTCGGATTTCTTTGAGTTTCTCATGGATGAAGATGGCCTCCTTCAGTTCATGTAGGAAGGCTTCGGTTACCCCGTAAACTCTAGGGATAGACGGCGCAATACCCATAGACTCCAGGGCGATGACCAGCGCTGGTATAAAACGGCAGGACCACAGTCTTTTCACCAGCTCCTCAAAATGATTGAAAAAGTAGTATCTAGGAGGGTCGTAGAGGCAAGGATGACGACGCTGGCTGGGATGATTGATCTCACAGCCGATGCATTTTTCTCGTATATATTCGCCAATCACCACGTTTAAAAGTGTAGCTACAGAGGCCTTGATTGTATCCACAAAAATAGTACTGGCCACCCCATCAAACACATCCTCAGGCTGGGTAAATGTCGGGGGTGTCACGGGTCTTGCCAGGGGTGCGTAGAGTGTAGGGCTTCGTGGCATAGAGTCTTTAGTGTCGGGCCCCCATGACGTAGTGGCTTCCTCGTAGATGGTCTGGAGATCCATGGTGTATGCTGAAATGAAGAACTGGCTGCTTTTTTCTTTTTATTGTAGAACAAGGCCATTGGGTATCTGGGGGGGCGGGGTTAAAGCATCCGCTTACTTAGTTTTCTTCTGACGCTGTATCTTCTTGAGGCTCTTTTGCATCGTAATCTTTACGATTCGTATATATTATGCACTTCTTTAAATGAACAAGGCTCTGACGCTGTTGGCTCTGTACAAAGAGAGCATCCAACGGTTGCAACATTTTCAATTCCAGTACATCCCAACTCTTAAAAGGAATAAGCAGACGCAGTCGGGTATCCCCAGTCAGGCCACCACCCCTAAGGTTGTGGTTTCGGATTGCCTCGGTGCCGATATAGAACTCCACGCTGCCGCACGGTCGGCCATTCTTTCTTTGTATTTTCACCCTGTGAAATATTTGTCCTGAGGAGTCAGGGGTACCTTCCCAACGGGTCTCGTGGCCCGTGAACACACTATACCCCTTGGTGATAAGGCTCAGTTCAGGACACACAACCTTGCGAAAAACCGACCAGTCTTCAACACCATATTCCAAGCCTACAGTCTGGTCTGTATATTCTTCTCCTTCATCTACCGTATAGAGGGTCACTCTACAGGCCAGGTAATCAAACCGATACCCCCACTGCTGGCCATTAGACATCAACACTTGATCTGTCAGAGCATTTGCTGGCGGTATTTGGGTTCTATACACATTTAAAAAACGTTTTTTTGGCGCATCATATATTGCTGGTTGATACTTTGCCCTTGCTCTATGGGCAACCCGAAGGCCTGTTTCAGTTGTTACCGTCATCACTGCTTTGGTACCGATCCCAAATTCCATGGTTATTCTTAAGATCTTGTGCACTCTTAAACAGGTATTGTTCAGCGGCTTTATAAGGGGCCTTAACCAACCCAAACCGTGAGAAACAGTAACAGGTTGACCTGACACATGGTCACTTACTCAACCCCACCAACCCCCCTGGGCATGCACCCTTCTACATGACATAGGGTCATAAATCATTACATAGGGTCATAAATCAGGCTTGGGTCATCAATCATTAACGGCCTGTCAAATGGACCCTTACTCAACCCATAGCCCCCACCTAACCAGGCTTGCCTGACCAGAAGACATGCACACGTCATCACTACATAGGGTTCACATAGAGTTCACATAGGTTCACATAGGGTCATCAATCAAAATTTTGACACGTGACATCTACTTTAATCTCTCTCATAGTCACTTTAACTATACAGTCATGTACATACTGCCTCAATTGTGCCGACCAACCACTGCTCCTGCACATTGGCTAACCGGGCTATCTGCATTGTGTCCTGCCACCCACCACCCACCACCTGCCACCTACCACCCACCAACCCCTCTTTTACGCTACTGCTACTCTCTGTTCATCATATATGCATTGTCACCATATCTACATGCACATACTACCTCAATCAGCCTGACTAACCGGTGTCTGTATGTAGCCTTGCTACTTTTATAGCCTCGCTACTGTATATAGCCTGTATTTTTAATGTTGTTTTATTTCTTTACTTACCTATTGTTCACCTAATACCTTTTTTGCACTATTGGTTAGAGCCTGTAAGTAAGCATTCTACTGTAAGGTCTATCTTACCTGTTGTATTCGGCGCACTTGACAAATAAACTTTGATTTGATTTGATTTGATCATAATCATTGATTGGTGTAAGATGGTTGTCAGCACTCCAGTCATTCCATTTCCTCACATGATGTCCAATTAGTAAGTTCAGGAATGGGAATAGATTTTCCAGAAACTGTTCCCTAAAGTGCCAGAGCACAAACTGCCAAGCTATTCAAAAAATGTTGGCAAAATGTAGATTTCCACCTAATTTGACTTTCCCAAAAATAATATTTTTTACATGAGATGGCCGTAAATAATAACTAGTAATGCAGCATATCTACAAATCACCTTTCTGGTAACTTAAACAAATAAATTGCTGAGGTGTACTCACTTTTGAGGACACAAGCGCAAGTACATACAGTTGAAGTCAGAAGTTTACATACACTTAGGTCGTAATCATTAAAACTTGTTTTTCAACTACTCCACACATTTCTTGTTAACAGACTATAGTTTTGGCAAGTCGGTTAGGACATTACTTTGTGCATGGCACAAGTAATATTTCCAATAATTGTTTACAGACACTTATAATTCACTGTATCACAATTCCAGTGGGTCAGAAGTTTATATTCACTAAGTTGGCTGTGCCTTTAAACAGCTTAGAATATTCCAGAAAATGATGTCATGGTCTTAGAAGCTTCTGATAGGCTAATTGACATCATTTGAGTCAATTGGAAACTGAAAAAGCGTGTGCGAGCAAGGACGCCTACAAACCTGAACTTGTGGAAGGCTACCCGAAACATTTGACCCAAGTTAAACAATTTAAAGGCAATGCTACCAAATACTAATTGAGTGTATGTAAACTACTGACCCACTGGGAATGTGATGAAAGAAATAAAAGCTGAAATAAATCATTCTCTCTCTCTACTATCATTCTTAAAATAAAGTGGTGATCCTATCTTTTACTAGGATTAAATGTCAGGAATTGTGAAAAACTGGGTTTAAATGTTTTTGGCTAAGGTGTATGTAAACTTCCCGACTTCAACTGTAGTACAAATATTATGAAAATATTTAGATATAAAATAATCATATATAAGGGAATAGGGCTTGAAATGACTGAAATTATATCTAAATATAGTAACAATCAAATATAAATGACTTAATAAAAGATTTCACCTTTCTTATAAATGTCAAATAAACAGGATCATATTTTGTGGCAGTACAAATTTGGCCCAATTTCATATAACACGACAGAGGATTTTCTGTCAAGCCTCCTCAACAACACCATTTCTTCCCTCTGTGACCAAGAGAAAGTGGTCAGGTTTCAATTGTAAGAAACAATTTGATAGTTTTTTGGAATATATGTACTTCACTTTCTTATTTATATTTTTGACTACTTTTACTTCACTACATTCCTAAAGAAAGTAATGTACTTTTAAGTCCATACATTTTCCCTGACACACAAAATAAAAGTACTCCTAACATTTTGAATGCTTAGCAGGACAGGAAAATGGTCAAATTCACACACTTCGGGAGTCCCATAGGGCGAGGCGCACGTGTTACGGTTTTCTTGCAGTGAAGGAGAGGCGGACCAAAATGCAGCGTGGGAATTTTGATACATGTTTAATTAAGAAAGAACACGAACAATACAAAAACAATAAACGTAACACGAAAACCTAAACAGCCTAATCTGGTGCAAACTAACACAGAGACAGGAACAATCACCCACAAAACACTCAATGAATATGGCTGCCTAAATATGGTTCCCAATCAGAGACAACGATAAACACCTGCCTCTGATTGAGAACCACTTCAGGCAACCATAGACTTTTCTAGAAAACCCCACTATACCACAATCCCAATAACTACAAAAAAAACAAGACTAAACACACCACATAATAAACCCATGTCACACCCTGGCCTGACCAAAATAATAAAGAAAACACAAAATACTTAGACCAGGGCGTGACAGCACAATTGGCCCAGCGTCGTCCAGGTCAGTGGAGAAGTAGGTCGTCATTGTAAAATAAGAATTTGTTCTTAAAAAACTTATTCGGAAT
Source organism: Oncorhynchus kisutch (assembly GCF_002021735.2). Taxonomy (NCBI): domain Eukaryota; kingdom Metazoa; phylum Chordata; class Actinopteri; order Salmoniformes; family Salmonidae; genus Oncorhynchus; species Oncorhynchus kisutch. Next base: position 22,243,726 of record NC_034193.2, read on the forward strand.
AGGGGGCAGTATTTTCACGTCCGGAAGAAAAGCATGCCCAAAGTAAACTGCCTGCTACTCAGGCCCAGAAGCTGGGATATGCATATGCTTGGTAGTATTGGATAGAAAACACTCTAAAGTTTCTAAAACTGTTAAAATAATGTCTGTGAGTATAACAGAACTGATTTGGCAGGCAAAACGACGAGCACAATCCATCCAGGGAAATTTTTTTTTGAGGTCATTGTGTTATCCAATGCTTTCTATGGGAAACCCGATATATTTGGGCCCAGATTGCAGTTCCTATGGCTTCCACTAGATGTCAACAGTCTTTAGAAATTGTTCGATGTTTTTCTTTTGATAAATGAAGAAGTAGTGCTATTCATTCCATGTGTCACTCAGAAAGTCGCTAGTATTTTGGTGCGGTGAACAAGAAAGAGTGCGCTCTGTGTTTTTTTTCTTCCGTATTGGAAACTGTTTATCCAGTCTTAAATGTTATCGATTATTTACATTTTAGGGTACCTGAGGTTGGATTAAAAATTTTGTTTGAAATGTTTGGACCAGGTTTACAGGTAACGTATTTGATACTTTGTTGTCATGTTGTGCGAGTTGGAACCGGTGTTTTTCTGATTCAAACGTGCCAAATAAATGGACATTTTGGGGATATAAAGAAGGAATTTATCGAACAAAATGACCATTCATTGTGTCACTGAGACATTTGGGATTGCAAAGAGAGGAAGATCGTCAAAGGTAAGGCATTTATAATATCGTTATTTCTGACTTTTGTGTCGCACCTGCCTGGCTGAAAAACGATTTTCATGTTTTTGTATGCGGGGCGCTGTCCTCAGATAATTGCAAGGTGTGCTTTCGCCGTAAAGACTTTTTGAAATCTGATACAAAGAAGTTAACTTTATTTTGATGTATTACACTTATATTTTTGTGAATGTTGAATATTTATATTTCTGTAGTTTGAATTTGGCGCTCTGTAATTTCACCGGATGTTGTCAAATCTATCCCGCTAACGGGATTGGCGCTTTAAGGGATCCCTAAGAGGTTCTGACTTGCCTAGTTATATCAAGGTTCAAATAAAATAAATAACAATAACATGAGTATATCTTCAAACGAGTTTTCCAAATATGTTTTAATCAAGAGATCTTGGCACTGACAGGAATTTTGATAAGGAACTGATTGAGTGTTCCTAAAATGTATGCCATACATTAACTCTTGACAGGTATTGCATGTACAGTGCATTCGGAAAGTATTCCGACCCCTACATTTTGTTACGTTACATCCATATTCTAATGTTGATTAAATTAAAATGTACACACAATACCTCATAATGACGAAGCTAAAACAGGTTTTTAGACATTTTTTGCAAATGAATTACAAATAAAAAAACAGAAATGCCTTATTTGCAGAAGTATTCAGACCCTTTGCTATGAGACTCGAACTTGAGCTCAGGTGCATTCTGTTTCGATTGATCATCATTGAGATCTTTCTACATTATTATTAAAGTCCACAGACATCTGTCTTAATAAGGTTCCACAGTCGACAGTGCATGTCAGAGCAAAAACCAAGCCATGAGGTTGAAGGAGATGTCTGTCGAGCTCCGAGACAGGATTGTGTCGATGCACAGATCTGGGTATCAAAACATTTCTACATTATTGAAGGTCCCCAAGAACACAGTGGCCTCCATCATTCTTAAATGGAAGAAGTTTAGAACAACCAAGACTCTTCCTAGAGCTGGCCACCTGGCCAAACTGAACAATCGGGGGAGAAGGGCCTTGGTCAGGGAGGTGACCAAGAACCCAATGGTCACTCTAACAGAGCTCTAGAGTTCCTTTGTGGAGATGGGAGAAACTTCCAGAAGGACAACCATCTCTGCAGCACTCTATTAATCAGGCTTGTAGGGTAGAGCAGCCAGACGGAAGCGATTCCACAATAAAAGGCACGTGACAGCCCACATGGAGTATGACAAAAGGTACCTAAAGGACTCTCAGACCATGAGAAACAAGATTCTCTGGTCTGATGAAACCAAGATTGAACTCTTTGGCCTGAATGCCAAGCATCATGTCTGGAGGAAACCTGGCACCATCCCTACGGTGAAGCACGGTGGTGGCAGCATGATGTTGTGGGGATGTTTTTCCCTGTCTTAGGTCAGAATAAGAGTAGAGAGTGATTTATTTCAGCTTATTTCTTTCATCACATTCCCAGTAGGTCAGAAGTTTACATACACTCAATCAGTATTTGGTGGAATTGCCTTTAAATTGTTTGACTTGGGTCAAACATTTCGGGTAGCCTTCCACAAGCTCCCACAATAAGTTGGGTGAATTTTGAACCATTCCTCCTGACAGAGCCGGTGTAACTGAGTCAGGTTTGTAGGTCACCTTGCTCGCACACGCTTTTTCAGTTCTGACCACCATTTTCTATAGGATTGAGGTCAGGGCTTTGAGATGGCCACTCCCATATCTTGACTTTGTTGCTTTTATATATATCCACATAATTTTCCCTCCACATGATGCCATCTATTTTATGAAGTGCACCAGTCCCTCCTGCAGCAAAGCAAAGCCACAACATGATGCTGCCACCCCCGTGCTTCACGGTTGGGATGGTGTTCTTTAGCTTGCAAGCCTCCCCATTTGTCCTCTGAACATAACAATGGTCATAATGGCCGAACAGTTCTATTTTGTTTCATCAGACCAGAGGACATTTCTCCAAAAAGTACGATCACCCCATGTGCAGTTGCAAACCGTAGTCTGGCTTTTTTATGGCAGTTTTGGAGCAGTGGCTTATTCCTTGCTGAGCGGCCTTTCAGGTTATGTCGATATAGGACTCGTTTTACTGTGGATATAGATACTTTTGTATCGGTTTCCTCCAGCGTCTTCACAAGGTTCTTTGCTGTTGTTCTGGGATTGATTTGCACTTTTCACACCAGAATGCTTCTCCTTCCTGAGCGGTATGATGGCTGCGTGGTCCCATGGTGTTTATACTTGCATACTATTGTTTGTACAGATGAATGTGTTACCTTCAGGCGTTTGGAAATTGCTCCCAAGGATGAACCAGACTTGTGGTCTATACTTCTTTTTCTCTGAGGTCTTGGCTGATTTCTTTTGATTTTCCCATGATGTCAAGCAAAGAGGCACTGAGTTTGAAGGTAGGCTTTGAAATACATCTAAAGGTACACCTCCAATTGACTCAAATTATGTGAATTAGCCTATCAGAAGCTTCTAAAGCCATGACAATTTTCTGGAATTTTCTGAGCTGTGAATTATAAATAGTCTGTAAACAATTGTTGGAAAAATTACTTGTGTCATGCACAAAGTAGATGTCCTATATGACTTGCCAAAACTATAGTTTGTTAATAAGAAATTTGTGGAGTGTTTGAAAAACAAGTTTTAATTACTCCAACCTAAGTGTATCTAACCTTCCTACGTCAACTGTATATTAATGAGACATTTTTTTCTTGCCCTGTTTTCATACACCATAAATGATTGTAATAAGATGGAACTTTATTAATCAAGAACTTTTTAATACCTACAAACAGCTAACCCGCATGAAAAAATACTTTAGTATACTAGTCTAAATACTGTATACTATAGTATTAACTGTTGTGTTTTTGCAGACAAGACTGCAGGATATTGTAGTATTCACAAGTGTTTTTGCAGACATGACTGTAGTATTAACAGTAGTGTTTTTGAGGACAAGACTGTAGTATACTGTAGTGCGTTTGACATGACTGTAGTATACTATAGTATTCATTGTAATGTTTTTGTGGACATGACTAGTATACTGTTGCGTTTTTGGAGATATGACTATAGTATATTGTAGTAACACCTGCCGACTAGGGTTAGCTAAAATTCCACAACGACCAGACCACTTACTGTTTAATGAGGGGAACACCTCAACCAGAACATTAGACACACAGGTTCGTGACAGGCCACCTATTGAGTTGGGTCAACAGTTCTGAGCAATGCAACGGACCAGACAACACCTTCGCAGAAATATACAATTTTTATTACAACTGTAACAATGAAACTTTATTGAGGTTCGAGGCCAAAAACGGGAAACAGTTCAGAGGCAGATATAAAAGAACAAGAAACGTTTCATAAAGCTTAGAGGATTAGGTTTGCTTGTTTGACACAGATAAATAATGCACATTAATAAGAGTACAACGAAATTACTTACTAGATAAGTTACTTCCACTAGATAGCTTTCTGAAATACAAAAGTGCTGTCACAGAGATTCTGCTGACCAAGTTCACAAGATGACCAAAAATAATAACAATACTGACCTTCTGATTATAGAATATAAAGAACAGTTAACCACTGAATTTACATAAACAATAGATATTTGACAAATAAGAAGACATACCTTATAGGAGGACGCTGCCAATAAACTGCCTGGACCTCAGACCAGCAAATCCCCTCCAAACAAACCAACTGAAAAGGATATTTTTACATAAGGAACATCTTGAATAGTCAAACGAATAAACTCACTGATGGTTAAACTCAACACATTCTATTCAGAACATTCGACCACACCCCAAACATTTCTTCAAGACAGCATGATCACAAAATGGTTGAACACAGAACTAAACCAACACCATACAACTTATACACACACAAAAGCTCTTCCAGATACAATCACTCACCTGAACATGACCAAGGGGTGCTTTTATACATTTCCTGCATGTTCCCCCCCTAATAAGGGTACCCAGGGAAACACTGACCAAAACTTTGTTTTCCTAGCTTGTCACACAATATTCTTTATTTTTACAATTCTGAGTAGAGCAAACCACTATCTGGGTATGTCTTATTAGTTGTCTGATGACTGCTGATGATTTATATTGGTAAAGCCAAAAGGACCTGCCCGTTGATTTTGTACAGAATTCCCTGCTTTGTACGGTTTCCCTTTAATGGGCATTTTTGCGAAGGTGTTTGGTCCGTTGCATTGCTCAAAACTGTTAACTCAACTTGTAATGAAAAAAAAACTACAGTGAATTCTACAGTAAAGTCCGAAAAAGCACTACAGTGAATACTATGGTATACTACAGTCATGTCCGCAAAAACACTACAGTAAATACTACAGTCATGCCGCACAAAGACTACAGTGAATACTACAGTATCCTACAGTGATGTCCGCAAAAGCACTACAGTGAATACTACAGTAAGGTCTGCTAATACTAGTATATAAATACAGTAATACTACAGTATTTAGATTATAGTATACTATACTATTTTGGTATACTATAACATATAGTATTATAGTATACTATAACATGTTGGACGTTTGAACAAGGACCACAATGGAAATACTTTTATTTTATTCTCAACACATTTTTAAATGGATTGTTTTTCACATTTGTGGATGTATTGTGTGGAGAATAGTATTCTAAAGTATATCAAAATATATATATATAGTAAGCACTACACAATCGAAGGGGAACCTCAGAGGAAATCCCTGGCTTGAGCTCCCCAAGGACAGCACGTTTAAATGAAAACATCATCAACAAAGCTAGCATCTAGCAGTAAGGCTAACTAGCGGTCCAATCAATGAAAACAAATCTAAAGTAAACATTGAGGGATAATACAGTGTAGTACAGTATACCACAGCATTCTAAAGTAATCACTACATGATCAAGGGATACTACAGTGTGTAGTATAGTATTCTCCAGTATACTACAAAATTCTAAAGTAAGCACTACATGATCAAGGGATACTACATGGTGGAGTATAGGATTTTACATTATACTACAGTTTACTACAGAATTCTAAAGCAAGTACTATACTATTCTATAGTAAACTGTAGTATTTTCTATGTGGGTATCATTGTAAAGTAACATAGAAGATGCAAAGCATTGAATATTTACATTCATGCAATTGAAAATATATTTTGTAACTTTATCCCAAAAGAATTTAACTGCAGGGCACTCCCACATCATATGAATGAATGTGCCTACCTGATTCAGGGGTCACAGTGAATAGTTGGGAGTCTGTGCCAATTTCATCATAAAATGTTTCCTTGGTGTTAAATACAGTCTGTGAACAAACTTAAAATATATGAGTTGATGGGTCAGACTTCATATTCTGTTCCAGTTTAATGGTTGTTCAGATTCACTTAGATCTGTGGACCATACTTTTGTAATGGCTATCACAGAATATGAGCTTTCCAAAAGTTGTTTATATATTATATAGATCAGTCCTTTCGGGGACCCAGATCATGTATTTATAAATCCCATTATTGGATGGTTCGGTAGTTGGGTTTTCCAAGGGACTCCATAGGCTAGCATAGCTAGTATATCTCAGCCACGCTCAAGGTTCTAAACGACATCATAACCGCCATCGATAAGAACCATTACTGTGCAGCCGTATTCATCGACCTGGCCAAGGCTTTCGACTCTGTCAATCACAACATTCTTATTGGCAGACTCGACAGCCTTGGTTTCTCAAATGATTGCCTCGCCTGGTTTACCAACAACTTCTCTGATAGAGTTCAGTGTGTCAAATCGGAGGGCCTGTTGTCTGGACCTCTGACAGTCTCTATGGGTGTGCCACAGGGTTAAATTCTCAATGATGTTGCTCTTGCTGCTGGTGATTCTCTGATCCACCTCTACGCAGACGACACCATTCTGTATACTTCTGGCCCCTCCTTGGACACTGTGTTAACTAACCTCCAGACGAGCTTCAATGCCATACAACTCTCCTTCCGTGGCCTCCAACTGCTCTTAAACGCAAGTAAAACTAAATGCATGCTTTTCAATCGATCGCTGCCCACACCTGCTCGCCCGTCCAGCATCACTACTCTGGACGGCTCTGACTTAGAATACGTGGACAACTACAAATACCTGGGTGTCTGGTTAGACTGTAAACTCTCCTTCCAGACTCACATTAAGCATCTCCAATCCAAAATTAAATCTAGAATCGGCTTCCTATATCGCAACAAAGCATCCTTCACTCATGCTGCCAAACATACCCTTGTAAAACTGACCATCCTACCGAGCCTCGACTTCGGTGATGTCATCTATAAAATAGCCTCCAACACTCTACTCAACAAACTGGATGCAGTCTATCACAGTGCCATCCTTTTTGTCACCAAAGCCCCATACACTACCCACCATTGCGATCTGTACACTCTCGTTGGTTGGCCCTCACTTCATACTCGTCGCCAAACCCACTGGCTACAGGTTATCTACAAGTCTCTGCTAGGTAAAGCCCCGCCTTATCTCAGCTCTCTTATCTCAACTGTCAAACACACCCCGGTAATTGCTGAAATGGGCTCAATGGAATACATTGCCTTTCCATTGCATCTATAAGAACACTAAAGCTTCATTGGAGATTAAACGTATCGTCTCGACACTTACATCACAAGAGAAGAAAGAACTTTATTTTGATGGGTGTAAATTTTTTGTGGAATAGAAAAAAAAGTTTAGGTGCAAATTAGATGCAGTGAAATGAAAGCAATATCCGAAAATGAACATTTCGATTATAATTATATTATTTCTGGTCTCGCAAACAATGTAAAGCATGTATAGATAGGTGTTGTCTAGAGGCAAGCCTGCACATTTTTAATCTGAGGGTATCCTGCTACTGACACACTTGTTGAATTATGCAACAGAACATGTTTATGTTAATTTAACAATATATACAAATGATCCAATTGTATTTATGCAAATGAGGCACACAACTTAATTTATTTTTACACAAAATATTTTTAAATATACCTGATACCATTACAAATGTATATGAATGCATTCTTAAAAAATGACAATAACTTGAATACCTGAATTCCCTCCAATAATCGCTCAACTCCATTAGTTATTTGTCAATGTCACACCCTAATCTGTTTTGACCTGTCTTTGTGTTTGTCTCCACCGCCCTCCAGGTGTTATTAATCTACCCCATTATCCCGTGTGTATTTATACCTGTGTCCTCTGTTTGTCTGTGGCCAGTTTGTTTTGTGAAACCTGCCAGAGCTTTTCCTTTGCCCCTGTCTGTTCTAGTTCCTGTTTTCTATTTCTTCCCAGTTTTGACCTTTCTGCCTGCCCTGACCCTGCCTGCCGTTCAGTACCTTGCCACACCACACTGGATTATTGACCCCTGCCTGCTCTGACCCTGAGACTGCCTGCAGTTCTGGACCTTTTGAATCCTATCTGGATTACTGATCTATGCCTGCCCTTGACCTGTCGTTTTTCCTGCCCCGTATTAGTAATAAACTTTTGTTACTTCGACACTGTCTGCATCTGGGTCTTACCTGAAACGTGATTGTCCATGCCAGTAAAATATGTTATGTGCTATAATTCAATCAATATCTGATGGATTTTTTTAAATTCAAGTTTCCTAACGTATATTCACCCATTATCCAATTGTTGCATTAATTAGATTTTTTTTAAACGTTAACAATTTGGATGACCGTTGCTACATGTTGACTACCAGTTACATTTATGAATTTTGCACCAAATTGAAATTGTTTAATAATAAGACCAAAGCGTAGTTTACAGGGGTGGAAGAATCATGTCTTAACCAATTTAGGATGGGGAGAAAAGTTAGTATATGGATAGTTTGATATGGATAGTGCTCCTACTGTAACGGTTTTCTTCCGCTGAAGGAGAGGAGGACCAAAATGCAGCGTGGTTAGTGTTCAACATCTTTAATATAGACGAAAAAACGAGAACACTACAAAATACAAAACAATACATGTGAAAACCGAAACAGTCCTATCTGGTGCAATGACACAAAAGACAGAAGACAACCACCCACAATGTACCCACAGAATATGGCTGCCTAAATATGGTTCCCAATCAGAGACAACGATAGACAGCTGCCTCTAATTGAGAACCAATCTAGGCAACCATAGACCTACAAATTATCTAGAAAGGACACAGCCCCATAAACATACAAAAAACCCTAGACCAGACAAAACACAATAATCCCCCATGTCACACCCTGACCTAACCAAAATAATAAAGAAAACAAAGATAACTAAGGCCAGGGCTTGACACCTACGTCTTTCCCTCTTTGTAAGTTTGTCAATTTTAACTTCTTATGGGCAGGTGGGACGGTAGCGTTTCCCTCCTTCAAAATGAATACAAAATGAATCCCAAACGTTACTAATAAACTTTTCCAAACAAGTCAAACATTTATAATCAAACCTTAGGTACCCTAATTCGTAAGTAAATGATCAAATTTAAGACGGAGAATCGTTATTGTCTTTACCGGAGAAAAATACCAAAGAACGCGCTCTCTTCCATACACTTGAAAGCACTACAGCCAAAATGGGAGCCACCTAGAAAATCTACAATTTCTGGGTCATTTTTACAAAAACCAGTATGAAACTCTTTCTAAAGACTGTTGCCATCTAGTGGAAGCCCTAGGAACTGTAATCTGGAAGGACTTGGCCTTGTAATAAAAATGAAAGCCATTGAAAATAGTGATAGGCTGAAATGTATTTTTTGGGGGATGGTTTGTCCTGTGGGTTTCGCCTGCCATATCAGTTCTGTTATACTCACAGACATAATATTAACAGTTTTAGAAACATTAGAGTGTTTTCTATCTAAATATACCAATTATATGCATATCCTTCTGGGCCTGAGTAATAGGCAGTTTACTTTGGGAACGCTTTTCTTCCGGATGTCAAAATACTGCCCTCTACCCAAGAGAGATTAACTGGGATCGCTTACCTTGCCATATACACTACCGTTCAACAGTTTGGGGTCACTTAGAAATGTCCTTGTTTTTGAAAGAAAATGACGTTTTTTGTCCATTAAAATAACATCAAATTGATCAGAAATACAGTGTAGACATTGTTAATGTTGTAAATGACTATTGTAGCTGGAAACGGCTGATTTTGAATGGAATATCTACATAGGCGTACAGAGGCCCATTATCAGCAACCATGACTCCTGTGTTCCAATGGCACGTTGTGTTAGTTAATCCAAGTTTATAATTTTAAAAGGCTAATTGATCATTAGAAAACCCTTTTGGAATTATGTTAGCACAGCTGAAAACTGCTGTTCTGATTAAAGAAGCAATACAACTAACCATCTTTAGACTAGTTGAGTACTTGAAGCATCAGCATTTGTGGGTTTGATTACAGGCTCAAAATGGCCAGAAACAAAGCACTTTCTTCTGAAACTCGTCAGAGAAATTGCCAAGAAACTGAAGATCTCGTACAACGCTGTGTACTACTCCCTTCACAGAACAGCGCAAACTGGCCCTAACCAGAATAGAAAGAGGAGTGGGAGGCCCTGGTGTACAACTGAGCAGGAGGACAAGTACATTAGTGTCTAATTTGAGAAACAGACGCCTCACAAGTCCTCAATTGGCAGCTTCATTAAATAGTACCCGCTAAACACCAGTCAACAGTGAGTGCCTGTCACGGTCGCCATGATAAGGAGACCAAGGCGCAGCGACTCCAGGATGCTGGCCTTCTAGGCAGAGTTTCAAAGATAAAGCCATATCTCAGACTGGCCAATAAAAATAAAAGATTAAGATGGGCAAAGAACACAGACACTGGACAGAGGAAGATTGGGAAAAAAGTGTTATGGACAGACGAAGCCAAGTTTGAGGTGTTCGGATCACAAAGAACATTTGTGAGACGCAGAAAAAACGAAGATGCTGGAGGAGTGCTTGACACCATCTGTCAAGCATGGTGGAGGCAATGTGATGGTCTGGGAGTGCTTTGGTGGTGGTAAAGTGGGAGATTTGTACAGGGTAAAAGGGATCTTGAAGAAGGATGGCTATCATTCCATTTTGCAACGCCATGCTATACCCTGTGGATGGTGCTTAATTGGAGCCAATTTCCTACTACAACAGGACAATGACTCAAGCACTGCTCCAAACTATGCAAAAACTAGTTAGGGAAGAAGTAGTCAGCTGGTATTCTATCTATAATGGAGTAATGGCCAGCACAGTCACCGGATCTCAACCCTATTGAGCTGACTCAACCCTATTGAGCTGACTCAACCCTATTACGTGCCCATCAAGTCAAGCCAATCCAACTTGTGGGAGGTGCTTCAGGAAGCATGGGGTGAAATCTCTTCAGATTACCTCAAATAGACAACTATAATGCCTGTCACGGTCGTCATAATGAGGAAACCAAGGCGCAGCGTGATAAGGGTACATAACTATTTTAATGAAAACAACGAACACTGAACAAAACTATACAAAAAGAACCGTAAAGCTATATGTCTAGTGCAAACAGGCAACTAAACATAGAATAACAACCCACAAACTATCCAAGGAATATGGCTACCTAAATATGGTCCCCAATCAGAGACAAGAATAAACAGTTGCCTCTGATTGAGAACCAATCTAGGCAACCATAGACATATAAACACCTAGACAACACCCATAAACATACAAAAACCCCTAGACAATACAAAAACCACCATTGTCACACCCTGACCTAACCAAATAATAAAGAAAACAAAGATAACTAAGGTCAGGGTGTGACAGTAGCCCCAAAGGTGCAGACCCCCGGCCGCAAACCTAAACCTATATGGGAGGGTCTGGGCGGGCATCTAACCTTGGTGGCGGCTTTGGTTCTGGACGCCGCCCCCCCTTTACTCTGAGTCCGCTTTTGTATCACTGACCCGTGGATCATCGTCAGAGGCTCTGGACTGCGGATCCTCGCCGTAGGCCACGGGCTGGGGACCCTTGCTAGAGACCCCAGACTGTGGCCCATCGTTGGAGGTTCCGGACTGTGGTCCGTCGTTGGAGGTTCCAGACTGTGGTCGGACGCTCTGGAGTGGGTACTGTCGCCGGACGCTCTGGAGTGGGTACTGTCGCCGGACGCTCTGGACTGCCGAGGCGCACTGTAGGCCTGGTGCGTGGTGCCGGCACTGGTGGTACCGGGCTGGGGACACGCACCTCAGGGCGAGTGCGGTGAGGAGGAACAGGACGTACTGGACTGTGGAGGCGTACTGAAGGTCTGGAGAGTAGAGCTGACACAACCCGTATATTTATTTTTACCCTTATTTTTACCCTTACTATTTAATGAATGCAGGGCGCTGGCACAGGACGTACTGGGCTGTGTAGACTCACCGGAGACACAGTACGCAAAACCAGCGCAGGATATCCTGGTCCAAGGAGGTACACTGGAGACCAGGAGCGCTGAGCCGGCACCCTCCTTCCTGGCTGGATGCCCATTCTAGCCCGGCAAATGCGAGGAGCTGGAATAGAGCGCACCGGGCTAGGACTTCACAGTAAACACGAGGAGTTGGCTCAGGTCTCCGACCTGACTCATGCAATCTCCTCGTGTGCCTCCCCAATTTTATTTTATTGGGGCTGCCTCTCGGGCTTCCGTGCTAGCCGAATACCCATATCGTCTCCGTTCCTCCCGTGCTATCTCCACCTCCCTCCATGGTAGGCAATCCTCTCCTGGCAGTATTTCCTCCCACGTCCAGGATCCTTTACCGTCCAGTATTTCGTCCCATGTCCATGCTGTCTGCGCCATCAAACGCTGCTCTTCCTTTTCACGCTGCTTGGTCCTTTTATGGTGGGTTGTTCTGTCTCGATCGTCGTATAGAAGAGACCAAGGCGCAGCGTTGTAAGCGTACATCTTCTTTAATAAAAGAGAGAACACTGAACAAACTATACAAAACAAACCGTGACGCTAATATGAGAAGTGCAGAACAGGCAACTAAACATAGACTATATCCCACCAACTATCCAAGGAATATGGCTACCTAAATATGGTCCCCAATCAGAGACAACGATAAACAGCTGCCTCTGATTGAGAACCAATCTAGGCAACCATAGACATATAAACACCTAGACTAGAAACACCCCATAAACATACAAAAAAACCTAGACAATACAAAAACCACCATTGTCACACCCTGACCTAACCAAATAATAAAGAAAACAAAGATAACTAAGGTCAGGACGTGACAATGCCAAAAGTCTGCAAGGCAGTAATTGCTGCAAATAGAGGATTCTTTGAAGAAAGCAAAGTTTGAAGGACACAATTATTATTTCAATTAAAAATCATTATTTATAACCTTGTTAACATTTTGAATATATTCTCTATTCATTTTGAAAGTCATTTCATGTATGTTTTCATGGAAAACAAGAACATTTCTAAGTGACCCCAAACATTTGAACGGTAGTGTACATTTTGAAACCCCACTATAAATGTTATCCCAATAGCCAGAATTGGGAGACATGAGAAGCATTGAACTACAGCGATTCAGTCGTGGCAGTATATTAGTTTTGACAATAGATATTCTGCCGGTTAAAGAATTTGGGATGTTAATCCATCTACTAAGATTGGATTGAATTGATTTGAGTGTTCTGTTAATGTTTCATGCAATGGTTTTATCTAAGGAAGGAAATGTATCTACCCCCAAATATTTCAAATGGGAAACAATTGGGATTCCGTAAGTAGAGATGGAGTCCACCATTGGACTCTTAAGAGGCATTAGGGCTGATTTGGTTAGATGGCCTATATAATTTGAGATTAAGCTGAATTTATCTGATATTCAATGTGTTTGGGAGTGATCGAGATACATTGTCTGGATATAGTATTTTCTTTGATTAAAGAATTGCCTGGGCCAGGGGTTCCAAAGATGAAAAAAATAGAAAGGAGAAATTAGATCACCTTGTCTGCTGCTTCAAGTGATTCTGAACAGAGCAGATATTACCTGTTATAACTATAACTGCATTTAGTGTTTTAATCAATACCCATATGTTCCAAGACATACCGGAGATATGACCATTCTGGTCCATCAAAGCTTTTTCTGCATCGACAGATAAAACAGCCCAAGAAGCTATTGTTTCTGATGAAGCATTTAAGATATGTAATAGTCGACGGAGTTAGCTGAGGATAAAAGTTTTTTATCAAACCTGCTTTGGTCCCTGTGTGGACCAATTTGGGTAAGAGAGTGGGCAGAATTACATCCATTATCTTCATATACAACAAGGATGTCACGTTCTGACCTTTATTTCCTTTGTTTTGTCGTTATTTAGTATGGTCAGGGCGTGAGTTGGGGTTGGCAGTCTGTTTGTTTTTCTATGATTTTGGAATTTCTATGTTTCAGCCTAGTATGGTTCTCAATCAGAGGCAGGTGTCATTAGTTGTCTCTGATTGAGAATCATACTTAGGTAGCCTGGGTTTCACTGTTTGTTTGTGGGTGTTTGTTTCCGTGTCTGTGTTTTTCACCACACGGTACTGTTTCGGTTTTGTCATTTCACGTATTCGTTTATTGTTTTTGTATTTCATAGTGTTCAGTGTTTTTGTTATTAAAAACGATATGGACACTTACCACGCCGCATATTGGTCTTCCGATCCTTCTCGCCTCTCCTCTTCAGACGAAGAGGAGGAAAACCATTACAAAGGATATATTAATAATGGGGTCATTTTATTCTTGCCCTATGTTGTCATACTCCATTAATGTCTTTAATGAGATGGAGCTTTTGTATTAATCAAGAAGTGTTCCATACCTAGAACTTGAGCCGTAATCTTTATATAACACGTTCTGAGAAAAGCATGCTTAGAAATCAAATGTGTTTTTCGTACAGTATGCAAAAACATGCCGTGCAAGGACATCCTATTGCTTTGGCTAAAAACAGCTGAATGACTCATTCACCTATCATCAAGTACCATCAGGTAAAAGGTATGGCTCTGGAAAGTAATGAATTCATCTGAAAAAGACATTCAGTCATTGAAAATGACTCATCAGCAGAACATGCTCTTACGAAGTAAAGGTTACTATTAACGACAAGGTTGTCCATTCCCTAATTCGTATGGTTTTTATGAATTCTATTCATTTGGTATCATCTCTTTCATAAAAACCTTACCAATTGGGGAATGGACAACCTTGTCATTAACAGTCACTTTTTCTTCATAAGAGCATTTTCTGTGCTCCTGCGCTCATTGGATGAAAAAAAAAATTGACAATCATATCCTGTGCCAAACCAAATCAATGAATTAGGATTACCTTGGAAACAGAGGAGCATGGTGTGTTGTTTACAAACAGCGCAATGTAACCACCTCAGACAGAAGGTCACAGTATTAATTTAAGATTAACCAGGTAACTAATTGTGTGTGTCCTCAACACAACCTCCCCTCGGCCTCAGAACAAACAACATCAAACTCCATGAATGGAAAGCTAGCAGGTTGTCACACCAAGCCAGAGCGGTGTGAAAGTTATTCACAGCATATATGTCGTGAAGTCAATTGTGAGCAGGTCTATGATTCACAGGTCCCTGAGGTACACAAGTCTGTGTTCGCCTCATTCACAATGCTGTATGACTCATAGAATTCCTCGTCAGTGAACTCTATGGTGGTATCACACAGAGTGACCTCACGTAAGGTCCCTTTAGTAGGAGGGGTGGGGAGGAGGGGAGGAGGGGAGGAGGGGAGGGGAGAGGACCTGGGGAGGGTGTGGTCGTTGACATCAGCAGCAAGGCTCTTTCATAAGGCAGTGATGCAATGGGACGTTGCGCTTCATCAACCAGGGAACAATGTCCGGAAACAAAGAAAGTGAATGAGGGAAGGAAAGAAAGAGTAGAAGACCCAGCCAGTCATTTGGTATGGGCTAACGAGGTAAAGAGGATGCCTAGCTCAATGTGTTTTCTATGAACATGATCGAAAAACAGACTTCCACTCTCCCAACACTGCTGAGACTGAGGAATAGAGGAGACAATCTTATATTATTCCAACGTCCCAGATTCTTGCTATCTAGATCACTGCAGCACGGAGGCACACGCGCATGGACACACTCACACACTCACACACACACAAAAGCGGGATTACACTGATTTCGTAATAATTTAGGGTAACACTCTTTCTTATGAAGGCAGGTATTCATAAAGCCTTTATAGATTATACTTTATACTATATGTCACAACAGCAAACTTGAGTCATTATTTGATGAGCTTACCTTCCAATTTGAAACAAAAGCTATCTTCAAGAGACAAGCTCCCAGTAGATTTAAGTGCTTTATCTTTTCTTCCACAGCCAATAAAGAAACCATCCAAAATCATCTAATCAGAGTGTCCGTGTCCCAAATGGCACCCTATTCCGTACATAGTGCACTACTTTTGACACTTTGGCCTGAGGTCAAAAGTAGTGCACTATATATGAAATAGGGTACCGTTTGGGAAGCAACCATAATCAGAATGTGTGGGAAATCCTTGCTCATGTCCTGCTGGCGACACCAGTGAGTCCAGTGTAATCAGATAATTACAGTGACATTAATCATCTTTGCTTTAACACTGTCTGTAATTCATATGTCATACAGCTGTACCCCTCTCGCTTTCCCACTTGTTATGGGGACTCATTAGAGGGTAATTAAAAAGTAAAGACAACGATTATTCCACACTCTGGAGAGGCGTCCACTGGGACCTTGGTATCTCCGGATCAGAACCGTATCCCAGAAATGAGTTGGTGGATGGGCCCAAATTAATTAATAAAAAGGTGTTGATGTTTTTTTGGGGGGGCCATTAGGCAGAGAGAAAATGTTGCATTTTTAAAGCTAAAATATGGTGTGTTAACTATGATGAAGGCACTGGATTATGAGTTGTCTTGTTTTCTAAATGAACAATTAAAATAGGCAGTGGCATGGTGTATTTAGCCATTGAAGCATAGTGACATATGCCTCAATAAAGTCATATTCATGGCTTATTGGGGGTGTGGCTTTCAGTTTTTAGCCTGTCATTCCAGTGCACTGCTTGCTTTGAATTCTATCTGATGGTGTTGCATGTTTAGGTAAAAACACAAATATTGCTCCGTTTGGAACACTAACAATTGGAGATCATTTTTTGGCTCAATCTGATTGGGTGGGCCTGGCTCCCCAGAGGGTTGGCCTGGGCCCATCAGGCCCACCTGTGACTATGCGGCTGTTCTGGACGATTCTATCTCTAGGCCAATCTTAAGGGGGAGCAGTTTTGTTTACCCATTTATTTATTTGTTTGTGTTTTTCAGTTATTTTATGCAGGGTTCAGTCCCGCGAGGGTTAGTGCATTGGTGTTGTTGACTTTAAGAGTTAGTGTTGAGTTCAAGAGGTAAAGTACGGTTAAGGAGTTAGTGTTTAAAACGCAGTGTTAAAGAGTTAGTGCTATGCATTTTGTCTTAAGCCATTAGTGTTACTGTAAGGTGTCAAGGAATAACTGTTAAGCAGCTACAGTAGTGTCAAATTAGTATTAAGGCAACAAGTGCTGAGCTCTGAGACGGTAGTACAAGCTGTCTATTGAGCGTTAAGACTGAGTCAAAGTACCGGTTTGGAACTCTGAGTGTTAAGGGGTGTTGACAGGTGTTGTTGAGAACAAGTCCTCATTTACAATTGCGACCTGGCCAAGATAAAGCAAAGCAGTTCGACACGTACAACAACACAGAGTTACACATGGAGTAACACAAACATACAGTCAATAATACAGTAGGAAAATGAGTCTATATACAATGTGAGCAAATTAGGTGAGATAAGGGAGGTAAAGGCAAAAAAAGGCCATGGTGGCGAAGTAAATACAATAGAGCAAGTAAAAAAATAAAAATAAAACACTGGAATGGTAGATTTGCAGTGGAAGAATGTATAAAGTAGAGATAGAAATAATGGGGGTGCAAAGGAGCAAAATAAATACAGTAGGGGGAGAGGTAGTCGTTTGGGCTAAATTATAGATGGGCTATGTACAGGTGCAGTAATCTGTGAGCTGCTCTGACAGCTGGTGCTGTTTCCAGTTTCAGAGATTTTTGCAGTTCGGTCCAGTTACTGGCAGCAGAGAACTGGAAGGCGAGGCGGCCAAAGTAAGAATTGGTTTTGGGGGTGACCAGAGAGATATACCTGCTGGAGCGCGTGCTACAGGTGGGTGATGCTATGGTGACCAGCGAGGTGAGATAAGAGGGACTTTACCTAGCAGGGTCTTGTAGATGACCTGGAGCCAGTGGGTTTGGCAACGAGTATGAAGCGAGGGCCAGCCAACGAGAGCGTACAGGTCGCAGTGGTGGGTAGTATATGGGGCTTTGGTGACAAAACGGATGGCACTGTGATAGACTGCATCCAATTTATTGAGTAGGGTATTGGAGGCTATTTTGTAAATAACGTCGCCGAAGTCGAGGATCGGTAGGATGGTCAGTTTTACAAGGGTACGTTTGGCAGCATGAGTGAAGGAGGCTTTGTAGAAGGAGCCAATTCTAGATTTAACTTTGGATTGGAGATGTTTGATGTGAGTCTGGAAGGAAAGTTTACAGTCTAACCAGACACCTAGGTATTTGTAATTGTCCACATACTCTAAGACAGAACCGTCCAGAGTAGTGATGTTGAACGGGCGGGCAGGTGCAGGCAGCGATCGGTTGAAGAGCATGCATTTAGTTTTACTTGTATTTAAGAGCAATTGGAGGCCACGGAAGG
This sequence comes from Oncorhynchus kisutch, assembly GCF_002021735.2. Lineage (NCBI taxonomy): Eukaryota > Metazoa > Chordata > Actinopteri > Salmoniformes > Salmonidae > Oncorhynchus > Oncorhynchus kisutch. The sequence goes on from NC_034193.2 coordinate 22,262,048, forward strand.
AGAGTTGTAGGCATTGAAGCTCGTCTGGAGGGTTGTTAATACAGAGTCCAAAGAAGGGCCAGAAGTATACAGAATGGTGTCGTCTGCGTAGAGGTGGATCAGAGACTCACAAGCAGCAAGAGCGACATCATTGATGTATACAGAGAAAAGAGTCGGTCCAAGAATTGAACCCTGTGGCACCCCCATAGAGACTGCCAGAGGCCCGGACAACAGGCCCTCCGATTTGACACACTGAACTCTATCAGAGAAATAGTTGGTGAACCAGGCGAGGCAATCATCTGAGAAACCAAGGCTATCGAGTCTACCGATGAGGATGTGGTGATTGACAGAGTCGAAAGCCTTGGCCAGGTCAATGAATACGGCTCCACAGTATTGTTTCTTATCGATGGCGGTTAAGATATCGTTTAGGACCTTGAGCGTGGCTGAGGTGCACCCATGACCAGCTCTGAAACCAGATTGCATAGCGGAGAAGGTATGGTGGGATTCAAAATGGTCGGTAATCTGTTTGTTGACTTGGCTTTCGAAGAAAGGCAGGGTAGGATAGATATAGGTCTGTAGCAGTTTGGGTCAAGAGTTTGGGTCAAGAGTGTGTCCCCCTTTGAAGAGGGGGATGACCGCAGCTGCTTTCCAATCTTTGGGAATCTCAGACGACACAAAAGAGAGGTTGAACAGGCTAGTAATAGGGGTTGCAACAATTTTGGCAGATAATTTTAGAAAGAAAGGGTCCAGATTGTCAGCTCTTTCAGAACATCAGCTAACTGGATTTGGGAGACGGAGAAATGGGGAAGGCTTGGGCGAGTTGCTGTGGGGGGTGCAGTGCTGTTGACCGGGGTAGGGGTAGCCAGGTGGAAAGCATGGCCAGCCGTAGACAAATGCTTATTGAAATTCTCAATTATAGTGGATTTATCGGTAGTGACAGTGTTTCCTATCCTCAGTGCAGTGGGCAGCTGGGAGGAGGTGTTCTTATTCTCCAAGGACTTTACAGTGTCCCAGAACTTTTTTGAGTTTGTGTTGCAGGAAGCACATTTCTGCTTGAAAACGCTAGCCTTGGCTTTTCTAACTGCCTGTGTGTATTGGTTTCTAGCTTCCCTGAAAAGTTGCATATCACGGGGTCTGTTTGATGCTAATGCAGAACGCCATAGGATGTTTTTGTGTTGGTTAAGGGCAGTCAGGTCTGGAGAGAACCAGGGGCTATACCTGTTCCTGGTTCTAAATTTCTTGAATGGGGCATGCTTATTTAAGATGGTGAGGAAGACATTTAAAAAAAATAACCAGGCATCCTCTACTGACGGGATGAGGTCAATGTCCTTCCAGGATACCCCGGCCAGGTCGATTAGAAAGGCCTGCTCGCTGAAGTGTTTCAGGGAGCGTTTGACAATGATGAGTGGAAGTCGTTTGACCTCTGACTATTACGGATGCAGGCAATGAGGCAGTGATCGCTGAGATCTTGGTTGAAAACAGCAGAGGTGTATTTAGAGGGCAAGTTGGTTAGGATGATATCTACGAGAGTGGTACCTGGTAGGTTCATTGATAATTTGTGTGAGATTGAGGGCATCAAGCTTAGATTGTAGGATGGCTGGGGTGTTTAGCATGTTCCAGTTTAGGTCGCCTAGCAGCACGAGTTCTGAAGATAGATCGGGGGCAATCAGTTCACATATGGTGTCCAGAGCACAGCTGGGGGCAGAGGGTGGTCTATAGCAGGTGGCAACAGTGAGAGACTTGTTTTTAGAGAGGTGGATTTTTAAAAGTAGAAGTTCAAATTGTTTGGGTACAGACCTGGATAGTAGGACAGAACTCTGCAGGCTATCTCTGCAGTAGATTGCAACACCGCCCCCTTTGGCCGTTCTATCTTGTCTGAAAATGTTGTAGTTAGGAATCGAGATTTCAGAATTTTTGGTGGTATGTATGTGAACCCTTTGTGCAATTCCAGATTATTTTAGTTTTTACCATGAAATCTTCATTTAATCAGAACCAGTATTTTTGATCTGACATAACAAGTTTATATTTACCAATACCACATGTTGGTGTAGAGGAAATCATGTGTGTAGTAGAAAAACAAAATTAAAAAGGAATAAGTGCAGGTGCAAAAATAAGTGAACCACAGGTTGCATTAGTTAAATCAAGTAGGTAAGTAGAATCAGGTGCGTAAATAATTGGGTACCAAATGAACCAATCAAAGGAGAGATCATTAGGAAAGAGTTTGGGTGGGATAAATAAAGATAAGAAACCTGGTCAGTTTGATGTTACCCATCCAGGTGAATGCATAACACACCATGCCCGAGAGGAAAGGAGAGGACATCTCAGAGGACATCGGTCTGGGAAAGGCTATAAAATCATCTAAAAAATATTTCAGCTCCATCAGTCCACTGTAAGGCAAAACATTTACAAATGGAGAGCATTTAACATGACAGCAACTCGGCCTAGAAGTGGACGCCCTTTCAAAATATACCCAAGAGCCACAAGAACAATAATAAATCAGGGAAAAGCCAACCAAAACATTGCAGCTAGAGATTTGCAGACCTCCCTTGCTGCATCTCCGGTAACTGTGCATACTTCAACAATAAGAAGAACACTGAATCGAAATTCCTTTCATGGGAGGGTTGCTAGACGAAGCCTCTGCGGTCAACAAAATAACTCAACTGCCCATCTTAACTTTGCCAGAAACCACCTGGACAAACCTGAAGCTTTCTGGAAGTCAATTCTTTGGACCGATGAGTCCAAATTTGACCTTTTTGGTCACAATCAACACCACTATGTTTGGCGAAAACCCAACACGGCCTACCTCCAAAATAACCTTATCCCAGCAGTCAAGCATAGTGATGGGAATGTCAATATCTGGGGTTGCTTTTCCTCTTCTGGACCTGGATGACTCCACATCATTAAGGGAACCATGAATTCTTAGATATACTAGGAGATTCTTGAACCTCAGGTCATCAGTCAAGGAGCTAAAGCTGGGCTGAAAATGGGTCTACAACCCAAAGCATTCAAGCAAAACTACCAAAGAATGGCTCAGGAGAAAGAAGACTGTTTTGGAAGATGCTGTGGCAGGACCTGAACTGGGCAGTTCATGCCAGACAACCCTCTGTCACGCCCTGACCTGAGATATCTCTGTTTTCTTTATATTTTGGTTAGGTCAGGGTGTGACTAGGGTGGGTACGCTAGTTTTGTATTGTCTAGGGTTTTTGTATTGTCTATGGGTTTTGTATGTCTAGGGTTTTGTAGGTCTAGGTGTTTTGTAATTCTATGTTGGCCTGATATGGTTCCCAATTAGAGATAGCTGTTTATCGTTGTCTCTGATTGGGGATCATATTTAGGTAGCCATTTCCCTTTGGGGATTGTGGGATCTTGTTCTATGTTTAGTTGCCTGTCTGCACTATTCGTATAGCTTCACGGTTCGTTTGTGCTTGTTTGTTTTGTTTTGCTGAGTTTCGGTTTTATTAAAAACATGTGGAACTCTACTCAAGCTGCGCCTTGGTCTCATCTTTATAACGAACGCAGTGATGCGCACGGTGTCTACAGTGCTCAGTGCGTCTTGTGCTAGCACCCCGCACTTGCCGGGCTCAAGTGAGCATCCAGCCAGGACGCATTGTGCAGCTCTATGCTCCATATCTCCAGTGCGCCTCCACAGTCCAGTAAGTCCTGTGCCTGCTCCCCGCACTTGCCCTGAGGTGCGTGTCACCAGCCCGGTACCACCAGTGCTGGCACCACGCATCAGACCTCCAGTGTGCCTCCACAGTCCAGAGCTTCCGGCGACAGTTCCCAGTCCAGAGCTTCCGGCGACAGTTCCCAGTCCAGAGCTTCCGGCGACAGTTCCCAGTCCAGAGCTTCCGGCGACAGTTCCCAGTCCAGAGCTTCCGGCGACAGTTCCCAGTCCAGAGCTTCCAGCAACAGTTCCCAGTCCAGAGCTTCCGGCGACGTTTCACAGTCCGGAACCTCCAACGATGGGCCACAGTCCGGAACCTCCAACAGGCCACAGTCCGGGACCTCCAATGATGGGCCACATTCCGGAACCTCCAACGACGGTCCACCGTCCTGAACCTCCACCGGCGGTCCACAGTCCGGAACCTCCACCAACGGTCCCTAGTCCGGGGTCTCCAGCGACGACGATGATCCGCAGTCCAGAGCCTCCGGCGATGATCCACGGTCCAGTTCTGCAAAGGCGGAGGGATCAGTATAAAGAAGGGGGGCTGCATCCAGAACCGGAGCCGCCACCGAGGGTAGATATAGGTTCAGGTTTGCGGCCGGGAGTCCACACCTTTGTCATGCCCTGACCTGAGATATCTCTGTTTTCTTTATATTTTGGTTAGGTCAGGGTGTGACTAGGGTGGGTACGCTAGTTTTGTATTGTCTAGGGTTTTTGTATTGTCTAGGGTTTTGTATGTCTAGGGTTTTGTAGGTCTAGGAGTTTTTGGAATTCTATGTTGGCCTGATATGGTTCCCAATCAGAGACAGCTGTTTATCGTTGTCTCTGATTGGGGATCATATTTAGGTAGCCATTTCCCTTTGGTGTTTGTGGGATCTTGTTCTATGTTTAGTTGCCTGTTTGCATTATTCGTATAGCGTCACGTTTCGTTTGTGCTTGTTTTGCTGAGTTTTGGTTTTATTAAAAACATGTGGAACTCTACTCACGCTGCGCCTTGGTCTCATCTTTATAACGAACGTGACACCCTCAAACCTTACTCAATTGGCTGAGTTCTGTAAGGAGGAGTGGGAAAAAAATTCCTCAAACAGATGTCATAGACTGATTACTGGCTATAGGAGACATTTACTCCAAGTTCTCTCTGCTAATGGAGGTTACACAAGCTATTGACTGAAGGGGTTCAAATCTCAGTTTCTGTTAAGTAAACAATGAATATATATATTTTTTGGTTTATGTAATTTACTTGGAATGTCTTTATTGTGAATTGGGGTTTAGATAAGGATACTATATGATTATTTTAATATTTTAAAGCAAAATAATAACCAGCCCTGTAGGGTTTACATACTTTCCAGCAGCACTGTATATAAGACATGCAGTATTAAAACAGGATTCAAAAACTAAAGACTGTTGTCTAGCAGCACACAAAGACGAGGCGGGATTGCTTTGCTATATACTATCCTCTCTGCTTAGTGAACTGGTGGATGGGGGACAGGTCAGCAGACACATATAGTACAATGTACAATGTACATAGTATTCATAAACCCACACAAACAAACAGGCACACTTATGAACAAGTGCATGCTTCCAAACAGAGGGATGTGGAGGAGGCTTTGGACACAATGTACATTTTAGAACTCTTCTATATTGGGCTCGCCTCGGTTCCTATGGCAACGGTGACAGACGGCCACACACTGCCCATGAGTTCCTCTTGACTCACTCCCCCCCCCACACACACACACACACTGGGTACAACTGGGGTAGAGGTATCTGGTGTTGTGTGCCCCCACCACCATCCCCCAAGGGCGAGAGTAGGTGAAGTGAGGTCTAGGAGCCAGCTGCCTACAATTTTTGACAAGTGCATGCACATACTCTTTCTCTGCCAACACACACACGCACACACACACACACACACACATACACAGACACACACACACACACACACACACACACACATTAACACAATTCCAGTCTCCATCTCTCTGGCACACATGCCCTCATACATCCTCATTACATGCCACTTTCTCTCTCAAAAAGTACACATGCACACACGTGTGCACAGAGACACCGTTGTCTCAAATGTCAGTTCCTCCTCTTTTCCTTTCGACGTGCTTTCGACACGCACACACAGATCCTCCCCTGCTCTCCAGCTTTGATCTGAGGGAACAGAAGATCGTTTTTTTCTCATCTCTTCCAGACCTGGAACATCCCTCAGCAGTCTGCTCCGACCAAGAGAAATATTTCACATTGCAATCATCAGGTCAAGACCTCATGCTCCAGGGTTTCCCACTGCGATGGAAAAATATTGTTCCATCTCTAGTTCCTACAGTGTGTCTGATACTTCACTGTTGTGGAAATGTCAAAATGTTGTAAAATACCATCCACCATCACATAGAAATTCTATGTTTCATCCAATCATGCCCTGCATCACCCAACATGCTGTGAAAACATTGAAATTCTAAGATTTAGATTTACTGCCCTGGTAATTATTTTCCATTTAACAGTCGTGAATCACTCGGTGTACATTTGAAATAGTCAACCAGTCATACAGCTGGATATTTACTGAAGCAAACCAGGTTACAAGGCCTTTTCAATGTGCACAACAGCTGTATGGCTAGAGATGCATTCACAGTCCACCAGCAAGCCTCCAGTAGTCTCTGGTCTACATTTCAAACACTGAGGTAATATTACCATAATATTAAGTCAATCCATATTCCGTGATGTTTTTGATGGGAAATTCATCGAGCCTCAATTTCTCAAACATTCATAGAAGAAGAAAATAATTTTCTTCACAGGGCAAAGGACTTGATCTTAAGGAATAGTGACGGGTTGGTTCCTGCACACACATTGATGCTGATATATTCATTTGATCATAAGCACACTGCACTGACATAATTGGGCAAACATACACTTGATAGATGAGATACTGTGATATCAGGCATGATGAATGCTGCCTGTCAATCACAGTCTCCTCCTGTTACGGATATTAGCCTCTGCTGAGAGAGCGTAACTGAAGGATCTAACACTTGATATGTAGACGGCTGCTATCCGTCCGAGTCAATTTGCCCTACTATTTCCCATCCTTTGACCACCTTGCTCATGTAACGGAGTTAAGAATGGAGGGGAGAGTGAGGTGTTCACAATGTTTTTACATTCAGTATCAGTACATCAAGGAAAATATAGTATTATTTCTAACAAAGATATCTACATATATTTCTGGATGTTTTGTATCCCTGGAAATAATCTGAATGAATTAAACAGAATTGAAAACATAGCTTTTCAAAAAAGTGGTCTCGGCACACTTATGGGGTAAGTTGAGCATAGGGACAGGGTAAGTTGAGCCGCCTTGGGGTAAGTAGGCGATGGTGTCCTGTGACAGTGGGTGCTGGTAGGTCAAAGATTAATTCATGGAACGGGGTTGTGGTATATTGTATATCTTAAATGTACGTCTACATTTAGATAACGATCTCTCTGTTCAATATCACTTACCCTTCCATTTCTTGACCAGTTGTCTGGGACAGGGATGTTGTTTCGATGTACCAATTCATAGGAACGTTTTCCGCATTTGAAGTACAAAAGCTGAAGAACAAATGCACATTCAGGTACTTTTAGCAGGTTCTGGAGTTATGGGTGAATGCATGAAAAATTAAAAGGAAAACTTTGCACTGCCCCTATATATAGGACCTTCCACCCCCATCTGGGATATGGATGCCTGATGAAGACCTAAGGGGCAAAATGTAGTTATAATGAAATCACCTAGGAGCATGAGCAGCAGCGTGTTGCGTTTTTTTTGGGGGGGGGGGGTTAGATTATTCATATGTTTAACAAGCTCAGACTCCGTAGCCGTAGTTACGCCTTGCATTAACATGTGGTTGTCATCATCCAGTCAAGATGATCCGATCACTATGTGATCGAGATTTGTTGCGTCTTCTCATGGTAACAAAATGTGTCTCTTATCTGCCCACATCATCTGTATTGTGACCAAATTACCTGGTCCCTCCCTGTATGCTAATTAACCCAACCTGCCTTGCACCTCCCCTTGTGGCACAAGCTGTATAAATAGACAGAAAACAACACACTTTTATAGTCAATAGTTGTATACTCTCATCCTTAGAGCCCACTTTTTTTTATCCAACGATTTAAGACTGGGCGTCCACAGCAATGCAAATAAATATTCTGAGAATCTCTCCCATCCCTAAAACATTCAACACACAAATGAGCTGAGTATCTGGATGTGTGTAAAAAAATAAATAAAATGGCACTTAGGCCCTAATGCACACACTAAAAACATAAACAGGTTAAGTTACAGAATAGGCTACAAAGGGCATCTCTGAATGGCACAGCACATTTATCCACAAAGGTCTGGACATGGTTTAGATATGTTGTCTTTATATTAGTTTAATCTTGTATTGTAAACTAGATGTACATTTCCCATGAAGAAAAACTGTGTGTCTTGCTTCAGTTCTTTGAAACAATTTTTTAAACTTATGTGCATCTGTTTTCGTGCATCTGCACTTCATTTTTAGCTTGAAAATGCTCAAAGATTCACAGTATTTAATATAATATAATGCAATCGAAAATGATTGCATTACAATATCCATGTATAATTTTCATAACTGATATAGCAACTGAATTCGACTATACACCACCCTCCCACAGTTAATTTTAGATCTAACTTTAGTCATTTAGCAGATGCTGTTATCTAGAGCAACTTACAGGCGCAATTAGAGTTAAGTGCCTTGCTCATGGGCACGTCGGCAGATTTTTCACCTAGTCAGCTCGGGGATTCGAACCAACTGACTTTTCGTTTACTGGTCCAACCAGTAACCGAAAAGGCCTACACATTATTCCTTGTCATACACTTGTCATTCAATGTGCTCTTCTACTGCAACTCCATCATAGTCCGTCCCATGCATCCCCAATACATTTCCAGTTCAGTTTATATTCTGCTATTACACTCCTTGGCCATTCTGTATGATGTTTTTAAATATTAGATTTTGCGCTGGCATTGGACGTGGGAATGCGAGAACCCTATTTATTTAGTTTGGGACGATATCTCTACGTAAATATATTTTTCTGTATGCCCATTTTATTAAGAGCTGGACACGGTATTGGACTGTGGGATCCGTTCAAAGTGCCAGTAGCCAGATGGTTTCTAATGAAGACTATGATCTCAATTCAACTGACCGGTGTGATTTTTTTTTAGGGCAGGACAACCGTGACGTTGGCCAAATGTATGCGATCATAACCATGTCACAATATGTCATAAAAGCTAATATGGTCATAACACTTTCGTGACACTTACAGTCCATTCAATGGATTTTCTTTATTTGTACTATTTTCTACATTGTAGAATAATAGTGAAGACATCAAAACTGTGAAATAACACATATGGGATCATGTAGTAACCAAAAAAGTGTTAAACACAGCAAAGTATATTTTATATTTGACATTCTTCAAAGTAGCCACCCTTTGCCTTGATGAAAGCTTTGCACATTCTTAGCATATATGATTATGATGGTCATAATGCTTCTTGACAGTGTCATGAAGTGTATTTTCTTAGTCCAAGTAAAGTGATGGTCATAATGCTTCATGACAGTTATTTAAAATGTGATTTTAAAAAAGCATGACTGTAAAGAGTTCATTACAACAACAAAGGATGTAAGGGTCCCGCTTTAAATGATGTCCAGCTTAGGCTTAATAAAACCTTCATAATGCCTTCATTAGCACTACATAAATGTCTTAATAAGCATCTATAACCATATGTCATGCTTTATAAAGTGTTCATCAATGCTGCGTAACTGTGTTACATAATCACCAATGTCAAATGCGACCTAACCCACTATGTCGAATATGATATAAAAATTTGCTTTATAAAAGTGTGACATGTTGTGCTGAAGGATGGCATATGCTCTAAAGGGATGTGATGTTAGTCATATTACACCTAATCTTGTTCCCAGACAGTGGACTAACGCATCAAACCTGACATTCATTAGTTAGGGTTAGGTTTAAAATCTAATTTCAGAAGATCAATTGTGGAAATGGGCAGGGTTTAGCAATCATTTTGACTTTATGACTGTGTTAAGTAGTGAAGATGACAAATACTATACTCAGTAAGGCCACTCCTATATAATTTTATGGTCACTCCCACTAAGGCCAATTTTGAATGGTTGATATCATAGGCTTATTCATTATGCACTGTGTGCAAGAGCCTTGGGACGGTGTTACGTCAAGAAACACTTACCTTGATGAAAGCCCCAAACCTAAAGAAATGTAAAGTGCCTTCTGGAAGCAAGTTACAAGTTCCTCAGTACACAAACATGCACACACCAAAAACAAGCCCTACCATAAGGTGCTGTTGGCACCATTGTAACAGATTGTAATTAAGCCCTGGTCTCCAGAATGGGAACAGAAGAGAATACCTGGTGCGGTAGTCTCAGGTTGGACTACTCTAAATCATCTTGGTTCTAACCAGTGGCGTAAAGTACTTAAGTATTACTTTAAAGTATTTCTAGTTAAGTAGTTTTTTGGGGTATCTGTACTTTACTTTACTATTTATATTTTTTGACAACTTTTACTTTTACTTCATTACATTCCTAAAGAAAATAATGTACTTTTTACTCCCTACATTTTTCTTGATACCCAAAAGTACTTGTTGCATTTTGAATTACTTTTACTTTTGATACTTAAATATATTTAATCAATTACATTTACTTTTGATACATAAGTATATTTAGAACCAAATACTTTACTCAAGTAGTATTTTACTTTTACTTTTACTTGAGTAACTTTCTATTAAGGTATCTATACTTTTACTCAAGTATGACAATTGTGTACTTTTTCCACCACTGGTTCTGACACACACACACAAACACACACACACACACACACACACACACACACACACACACACACACACACACACACGCAAGTTTTACAGGTCCATCGACCCATTTAAATACCCCTAACACCCTACAATTACCTGTGGATTGCTCATGAAATAACCTTCATAAAATCAGCAGAACGTTAATAACCTATTCATTGACACTTTATGTAGTGTCCTGTAATACTTTGTTTGAAGTGAGACACCTTTGGTCATTCATAACAAATCCATAAAGACTTAATGACCCTGTACTTAATTTAAAGTCAGACCCCCTTGGTCATTTATAACACATACATAAATGCCTTGTATCATATGACTCTGTACTTTCTATAAATTCACACACCTTCCATAACACATACATAAAGGCTTAAGGACATAAACACAAATGTATTAACACTTAGTAATAATTCCCTAACAGCCAAAACAAAAACATTAAAGACATGTTTAAACTATACATTTCCTTTTATCTGTACATTTTTAAACAACACAAATACATTAAGTTTCAAAACGTCCAGCAATGCAATTACATTGAACATTACACAGGGCTGTGAATAGTGGAGGAATGGTTCTTGCCTCTCTTCCTGCTGGAGGTACTACATGTTGATTCCAACCTTAAAAGTAACAACAAAGAAAGTTAGCAGGTCTGTTAGGAAATGCCTTTGTCACACTATTTGGATAAGGGTATTCTGTGCTGCGCCAGAAACTCAAAATGGGAAGATGGGAAACTTCATTCAATTCATATGATTATATTCCTCTTTCATTAACAAATCTCATAATGTGACTATGAGACGTGGCTGTATCTAGGGGTAAAATTTTGGCTAGCTAGCAATTGCTGTGAAGTCACACGGAATTATTTGAAATAATGATTGAGTTAGCTACAGTATGTAATCCAACTCAACACTTAACTACTACAAACAAATTGAAATGACAATAAATAAAGGTAAACTTACTTGTTTTTTGCTGTCCAGTGGCAGCCCAAGTGGGCATTTGATTTGCGAACTCATCACAGGATCAGCGTCTCAACGGCAACACTAAAAAAGTACTTCTGGGTCATAGGATTTCAGAAAAGTGCCCCACATAACAGCAGAAAAGTGTCAATATTCATGAAATATTCATGAAATATTAAAAATAATTGTCTTACAATAACAATGATTCATATTTGTTCCTATTTAAGTGACATTTGCATTAAACGTGGGTTTTAAAACATGTTCCAAGATCAAATAAATGCCTCCAATGTGAATCATTGTGTATGGAATACATATTGGCTTAGAGCAATAACTATTCTGGATGCAGTAAAAGTATTACAGGGAATACTCAGAAGGGTCTGTAGAATGTACAGTGCCTTGCGAAAGTATTCGGCCCCCTTGAACTTTGCGACCTTTTGCCACATTTCAGGCTTCAAACATAAAGATATAAAACTGTATTTTTTGGTGAAGAATCAACAACAAGTGGGACACAATCATGAAGTGGAACGACATTTATTGGATATTTCAAACTTTTTTTAACAAATCAAAAACTGAAAAATTGGGCGTGCAAAATTATTCAGCCCCCTTAAGTTAATACTTTGTAGCGCCACCTTTTGCTGCGATTACAGCTGTAAGTCGCTTGGGGTATGTCTCTATCAGTTTTGCACATCGAGAGACTGACATTTTTTCCCATTCCTCCTTGCAAAACAGCTCGAGCTCAGTGAGGTTGGATGGAGAGCATTTGTGAACAGCAGTTTTCAGTTCTTTCCACAGATTCTCGATTGGATTCAGGTCTGGACTTTGACTTGGCCATTCTAACACCTGGATATGTTTATTTTTGAACCATTGCATTGTAGATTTTGCTTTATGTTTTGGATCATTGTCTTGTTGGAAGACAAATCTCCGTCCCAGTCTCAGGTCTTTTGCAGACTCCATCAGGTTTTCTTCCAGAATGGTCCTGTATTTGGCTCCATCCATCTTCCCATCAATTTTAACCATCTTCCCTGTCCCTGCTGAAGAAAAGCAGGCCCAAACCATGATACTGCCACCACCATGTTTGACAGTGGGGATGGTGTGTTCAGGGTGATGAGCTGTGTTGCTTTTACGCCAAACATAACGTTTTGCATTGTTGCCAAAAAGTTCCATTTTGGTTTCATCTGACCAGAGCACATTCTTCCACATGTTTGGTGTGTCTCCCAGGTGGCTTGTGGCAAACTTTAAACAACACTTTTTATGGATATCTTTAAGAAATGGCTTTCTTCTTGCCACTCTTCCATAAAGGCCAGATTTGTGCAATATACGACTGATTGTTGTCCTATGGACAGAGTCTCCCACCTCAGCTGTAGATCTCTGCAGTTCATCCAGAGTGATCATGGGCCTCTTGGCTGCATCTCTGATCAGTCTTCTCCTTGTATGAGCTGAAAGTTTAGAGGGACGGCCAGGTCTTGGTAGATTTGGAGTGGTCTGATACTCCTTCCATTTCAATATTATCGCTTGCACAGTGCTCCTTGGGATGTTTAAAGCTTGGGAAATCTTTTTGTATCCAAATCCGGCTTTAAACTTCTTCACAACAGTATCTCGGACCTGCCTGGTGTGTTCCTTGTTCTTCATGATGCTCTCTGCGCTTTTAACGGACCTCTGAGACTATCACAGTGCAGGTGCATTTATACGGAGACTTGATTACACACAGGTGGATTGTATTTATCATCATTAGTCATTTAGGTCAACATTGGATCATTCAGAGTTCCTCACTGAACTTCTGGAGAGAGTTTGCTGCACTGAAAGTAAAGGGGCTGAATAATTTTGCACGCCCAATTTTTCAGTTTTTGATTTGTTAAAAAGGTTTGAAATATCCTATAAATGTCGTTCCACTTCATGATTGTGTCCCACTTGTTGTTGATTCTTCACAAAAAAATACAGTTTTATATCTTTATGTTTGAAGCCTGAAATGTGGCAAAAGGTCGCAAAGTTCAAGGGGGCCGAATACTTTCGCAAGGCACTGTATGGTGTCATTTCATGGGGCTGGCCTTTTACTCCGCCCATTCCATTGGTGGCTGAATCACATGTGCACTTACTGCACTACAGAAAACTCTTTAACCAGACAACAGTGCAGGTCATGCTCACTAAATTAAAGGGCAACTACACTCAAAACTACACTCCCAGTGTCACAGGTGTGTACGGGAGGCGAAGTAAGGTGTAGGAGAGCAGAGTGTAGTGCTTTAATTCCGTTCCAAAATACACAGCACATAAAAACAATAACGTGCCAAAAACACGGAACATCAAATGTATTTATACAGCCCTTCTTACATCAGCTGATATATCAAAGTGCTGTACAGAAACCCAGGCTAAAACCCCAAACAGCAAGCAATGCAGGTGTAGAAGCACCGCGGCTAGGAAAAACCTAGGAAGAAACCTAGAGAGGAACCAGGCTATGAGGGGTGGCCATTCCTCTTCTGGCTGTGCCGGGTGGAGATTATAACAGAACATGGCCAAGATGTTCAAATGTTCATAAATGACCAGCATGGTCAAATAATAATAATCACAGTAGTTGTCATGGGTGCAACAAGTCAGCACCTCAGGAGTAAATGTCAGTTGGCTTTTCATAACCGATCATTGAGAGTATCTCTACCGCTCCTGCTGTCTCTAAACAGTTGAAAACATCAGGTCTGGGACAGGTAGCACGTCCGGTGAACAGGTCAGGGTTCCATAGCCGCAGGCAGAACAGTTGAAACTGGAGCAGCAGCATGGCCAGGTAGACTGGGGACATAAAGGAGTCATCATGCCAGGTAGTCCTGAGGCATGGTCTTAGCGCCAACCCAGACAAAAGTAAAGTGCCCGACAATGATCCACAATACCAAACAAACAATTACACACAAATACATGATGGGAAACAGAGGGCTAAATACATGTAGAATGATTAGGGAATGAAAACCAGGTGTGTATGGGACAAGACAATACAAATGGATATATGAAAAATGGAGCGGCGATGGCTAGAAAGCCGGTGACGTCGATCGCTGAACGCCGCCAGAAAAAGGAGGGGAGCCGACTTCGGTAACACCCAGACCCCAAAAGTCATCCCCTGAAGTGGTATAAGTGTTGTTGTGATCACAGAAAAACATTTTTTTTTCTAATAAAAAATGTGTGAAAAAAACTGGGGGAAACAAGAAAAAAATGGGGGAAATTCGAAACCTGGAAAAACAAAACCAAGAAAATGGAATTTGGCAACAAAAAATAGAAGTAGGCAAAACATACAAATTGATTTTAAAAGGCCCTACCAACTTTTGAGTGTGTGTCATCCTGCAGCACAGCATTTTGGGGGAAGTTGAGGTCAGGTCCAATGTTGACTATGCACCCAAGAGGGAAAGAGGTTGGGTCATCCTAGAAATGTTTTCGTGAAATATGATATATAATATTTAGTAGATGCTTTTATCCAAAGCTTGAGTCATGCGTGAATACATTTTTACATATAGGTAGTCCCAAGAATCTAACCCAATATCCTGGCATTGCAATTGTCTACCAAGATGCATGACAGGGTTATAAATGCTTTGTGAAGCCTCCATTTAATATGATTTATAAGGCCTTTATTAAGCGGTGCTTATGACACTTTATAAAGCAGAGGTTTATTAGCCCTATAGGGCGGCGCACAATTAGCCCAGCGTCGTCCGGGTTTGGCCGGTGTAGGCCGTCATTGTAAATAATAATTTGTTCTTAACTGACTTGCCTAGTTAAATAAAGGTTCAATAAAACTTTTTTTTTTAAATGTCATATTTGACATTGCTTGTTATGTCACACAGTTATGCCACATTTATGAACCCTTTATAAAGCATGTCATATGATTATAGATGCTTTGTAAGACATTTATGTAGTTCTTATCAAGGCATTATGAATTCTTTACAAGCTGGACGTAATTTAAGAGGGACCGATTTAAGAAACACACTTTCAAACTAAAGGAAACTTCTTGGCAGCCATAAAATAACGCAATATATGTCACAACAGGTATAAATATATAGGTCGTGACAGTGTTATGACAAGTTATGTCAGCTGTCATGACCTATTATGACACGGTTATGATCATGTTATGACACTGGGTGTCAAGTAAAATGCTACTCTTTTTTTTGTCAGGATTTGTTCACACTTCAAGGATATCCATACAAGATGTGTTTTCGACGACCTCCGGAAGTGGTCAGGAAGATCTAATCACAATCAGATCACAATATCTTTTGATTGTCTACACCTGTGTGCCTCTGCTACATGGCCTCTCTTTCTTACAGGTACATGTTATTTTCTTTTATTGTCAATGTAGCTCTTCAATGTAATTCAGTCTATTTTTTCATCCCTTGCTGTTACTCGAATGGACTTCTTCTCTTCTCTCACTTCCTTGGCTGCTATCTCAACAATCTCAAGGGGCGCCGGACCCCTGCTTGTTTAACCTTTCTAGCGACAACATTCCACTGAAAAGGCAGCGGCGCGAAATTCAAAAATAATTTTTTGAAATATGTAACTTTCACACATTAACAAGTCCAATACAGCAAATGAAAAGATAAACCTCTTGTTAATCTACCCATCGTGTCCGATTTCAAAAATGCTTTACAGCTAAAGCACAACATATGATTATGTTAGGTCATAGCCAAGTTGAAAAAACACAAAAACACAAAGCCATTTTTCCAGCCAAAGATAGGAGTCACAAAAAGCAGACATATAGATAAAAATTAATCACTAACCTTTGATGATCTTCATCAGATGACACTCATAGGACATCATGTTACACAATACATGTATGTTTTGTTCGATAATGTGCATATTTATATCCAAAAATCTCAGTTTACATTGGCACCTTACGGGCAGTAATGTTTTGATTCCAAAACATCCGGGGATTTTGCAGAAATACTCATAATAAACATTGACAAAATACAAGTGTTTTTCGAATAATTAAAGATAAACTTCTCTTTAATGCAACCACTGTGTCAGATTTTTTAAAAACTTTAATGTCACGTCCTGACTGTAGTTCCTTTTTTATGTCTTTTATGTGAGTTGGGGTGGGCATTCTATGTTTTGTTCTGTTTTGTATTTCTGTGTTTGGCCTGGTATGGTTCCCAATCAGAGGCAGCTGTCTATCATTGTCTCTGATTGAGAACCATACTTAGGTAGCCTGTTCCCACCTGTGTTTGTGGGTAGTTGTTTTCTGTCTCTGTGTCTGCACCAGACAGAACTGTTTCGTGTTGGTCTATTTTTGTTATTTTGTCTAAGTGTTCTGAGTTAAAATAAATATTAACATGGACACTTACCACGTTGCGTTTTGCTCCGATCTTGACTACTCTTCCTCAGACGAAGAGGAGATTCGTTACACTTACGGAAAAAGCATAATCTGAGAACAGCGCTCAGAACCCAAAACAGCCAGAGGAATATCCGCCATTTTGGAATCAACAAAGTTAGAAACAACACCATAAATATTCACTTACCTTTGATGATCTTCATCTGAAGGCACTCCCAGGAATCCCAGTTCGACAATAAATGACTGATTTGTTCCATAAAGTTCCATCATTTATGTCCAAATAGCCACTTATTGTTAGCGTGTTCAGCCCAGTAATCCATCTTCATGAGGCGCGAGCATTTGGTCCAGACAAAAACTCAAAAAGTTCCGTTACAGTCCTTTAGAAACATGTCAAACGATGTATGGAATCAATATTTAGGATGTTTTTAACATAAAACATCAATAATGTTCCAACCGGAGAATTCCTTTGTCTTCAGAGAAGCACTGGAACGAGAAGTAACTCTGTTGAGAGCGCGCGTCATGAGACCAAGGCTCTCTGCCAGACCACTGATTCAAGAGGTCTCATGAGACCCTCCTTTATAGTAGAATCCTCACACCAGTTTCTAAAGACGGTTGACATCTAGTGGAAGCCCTAGGTAGGCCAAGCTTTGAAAAACTACGAACCTCAGATGTCCCACTTCCTGGTTGGATTTTCTCAGGTTTTCGCCTGCCATATGAGTTCTGTTATACTCACAGACATCATTCAAAGAAAATTGTGTTTTCTATCAAATACTAATAATAATATGCATATATTAGCATCTGGGACAGAGTAGGAGGCAGTTCACCCTGGGAACGCTATTCATCCAAAAGTGAAAATGCTGCCCCCTATCCCAAAAAGGTTAACGTTTGTAATACGGGGAATGATGATATCTGCTCTGTAAAAATACAAATGCACATCTTGAGTTCATATCTATGACACGTTACACAAATACTATGCATATTATGCATAAAACTGACCAAATCTACTTGGTTTAGACTCAAGCAATTTGAAACCTATAACACAATAAATTAATTTGGCTTCCTAGAAAATCAGTTTTGGACATAACTTGCTTACCACTTTTTCCATGTGGTTTGTTCCTTGACAAACTCCATGAAATTATGACCTCATCCTAAATATTTGGTCACATGATTAATTTTGTATATGGTTTCCTAGAAACAAGGTGTGGCTCAACTAACCCTTTGGCTCAACTAACCCCACTCTCCCATACCATAAGCTCATGCCACAGCTAGCTTGAAATGTCGCCGATGGAGCTATTGAATTAGATTTGATAGCTCAAACGGTTGGCATGTTACCAAGGAGGGCCGTCACATGTGCTAGCAAAGCAGAGGTCCTGGGTTTGAGCCTCGGTGTCAGCCGAATTAGGAGGAGGAGGCACTCGTTAAGCAAGCAGCATGATGTCTGTAACACTCACAAACCAGTCTTCAATTTCTGCTAACTGCCTTGCCTCCTAACAATTAAATGTAGCATAGCCTAGCATCTCCCCATAGCCTGGGCTTAACAACTCAGCACCTCTACTGAGCTTGACAACTCCATCCACCCATGAAACATCTTGGCTCCATCCATCCTTGCCTATCAGCTCCACACCGCTTGTATTTAGAGACCCTATTCCTCTCCGGCAAGACCCGAGGTATAGGCTGCTGGAGCAGTTAATGCTAACTCAACTAGTCTGCAGTTCAGTCGTTATGCTACTGTAGCTAGCTAGCTACCTCAGGTCACCTGCCCTTCAAAGAGCGGGAGAACATTCTGTTGCACATTACAAGATTCCACACGCCAACTTCAGCACTCTCTCTGCCACATTGACCTTTCCGGAGCTTTTGTATTGTGTGACCTAATTAGCTTAGTACAGCAGCTGCTACAACCCACCATTTCCCAATCATCCAACTCAGCCCCATTATGAATATACCACTAATGCCTCAGATCAAAGAAGACAACATTAGCACGTGCTGAAGGGTGGCGGCTGATAATTATTTTCGTCCACCGTGGCATATACCAATTGCTCTCGACCTCTTTGAGGTCCGCCAGATAACTCCTATCTACGGATGTGTTAATTGGTCTTTCAGCAGGAAGTCGGCTTATTAAAGCAGTCTGAGGGGCTAGTGTACACACCAGACCAAAGCCTCGGGAAATGAGACGTGCTTTGAGCTGACCTTCAGCTAATGTGCAGTCGAAAGGACAGTCTAGGACTGGATTTGCATACACAGATAGACCGAGTGGAATTAAATGCAGGGAAGAAGGAGGATAAACTAAGACATTCAGCCATTTGTAGATGTTAATGTTAATGTTAATTGTCATTTTAACATTATATAAAAAGTTGGCATCAGTGGTGTACAGAAAGTTTTATTTTAGCTCGATATTAAACATTTTTATTTGTTTGCATGTTAAAGACATTATACATTTGTACATTTACATAATTCAACTGGCTGGTGATGACCAGTGTAGGATCAGGACGTAACTGGGGTAAACAGTAGGCTACTCAGTACAGAGCTAAAATCAACACTACACAATGTGATCATAATGCCTACACAACCTAATAACAGTCTGTGACAACTGACTTGACACTTATGACAACTGACATGACACTGTTCTGATGTATAATGTTGTGCGATGTTGAACGAAACTATAAATATTCACCATATCACACAGCAAAACAGTGTGTGTCATAAGTGTAAGGCTACACATAAGCAAGTTATGCAAGCATTGGGACCGCCATTTCAAGTGTCTCTAGACTACCCCTGTCATTATCTACTTTATTGCACAGACGGACAGTGGGACCTAAGGCAGAGCTATTAAGCGTTCTTACAACCAATGGGAGACTGATGCTTCACCCTTTGAGTGATCACAGAAAAGCTGCGCCCAGATTGAGGTCTATGAATCATCGATCTCTGACTACGGTCACCCTTAAATTGTGACATCTGACCAGGGCACTGCAGGACTAGCAGGTAGGTGTTCGAGAGACGATGAAGGACTAATTAAGATGAATTGGACATATTTTGACAATGTAATTAGTACAACAGATGTATTTACATAGCATATGTGATGGAATGAGACCGACTTTGATGAGATAGAGATAGTAGAACAGACGTACTGTATAATACGTAGTGACTTCAGAAAGTATTCATACCCCTTGACTTATTCCACATTTTGCTGTGTTAGAGCCTGAATTCATATAGAATGAAATATTTGTTCCTCTTCTCTCCTACACAATACCCCATAATGACAAAGTGAAAACATCTTTCTAGAAATTCGTGCTAATTTATTGAAAATGAAATACAGAAATGTCTCTTTTAAGTATTCACGCCCCTGAGTCAATACATGTTAGAATCACCTTTGGCTGTAATAACAGAGTCTTTCTGGGTAATTCTCTAAGAGCTTTGCACACCTGGATTGTACAAAATATGCACATGATTCTTTTTAAATTGTTCCAGCTCTGCGAAGGTGGTTGTTGATCATTGCCGGACAGCCATTTTCCAATCATGCCATAGATTTTCAAGCCTATTTAAGTCAAAATTGTGACTAGGTCAGGAACATTCAATGTCGTCTTGGTTAGCAACTCCAGTGTATATTTGGCCTTGTGTTTTAGGTTATTGTCCTGCTGAAAGGTAAATTTGTCTCCCAGAGTTTGAACCAGGTTTACCCTAGGATTTTGCCTGTGCTTTGCTATATTCCGTTTATTTCTATCCTAAGAAACTCCCTAGTCCTTGCCAATGATAAGCATACCCATAACATGATGCAGCCACCATAGTGCTATATAAAAATATGAAGAGTGGTACTCAGTGATGTGTTGGATTTGCCCCAAACATAACGCTTTTTATTCAGGGCATAAAGTTAATTTCTTTGCCACATTTTTAGCAGTCTTACTTTAGTGCCGTATTACAAACTGGATGCATGTTTTGGAATATTTTTTATTCTGTAAATGCTTCCTTCTTTTCAGTCTGCAATTTAGGTTCGTATCAATGCTTCTATCACAGCCATTCAAATGAAACTTTGAACCTGTTTTTCACCATTGGCCTCATGGTGAAATCCCTGAGGAGTTTCCTTCCGCTCCGGCAACTGAGTTAGGAAGGACCCTTGTATCTTCCAAGTGACTGGGTGTATTGATACACCATCCAAAGTGCAATTAATAAGTCCAGCGTGGTCAAAGGGATATTCAATGTCTGCTTTTAAAAATGTTTACCCATCTACCAATAGTTGCCCTTCTTTGTTAAGCATTGGCAAACCACCCTGGTATTTGTGGTTGAATCAGTGTTTGAAATTCACTGGTTGACAACTGAGGGACCTTACAGATAATTGTATGTGTGGGGTACAGAGATGAGGTAGGCATTCAAAAATCATGTTAAAAACTATTATTGCACACAGAGTGAACCCATGCAAATTATTATGTGACTTGTTAGTCACATTTTTACTCCTGAACATATTTAGGCTTACCATAACAAAAGATTTGACTACTTACTGTCTCAAAACATTTCAGCTTTATATTTTTATTTAATTTGTAAACATTTCTAAAAACATAATTCCACTTTGACATGATGGGGTTTTGTGTGTAGGACAGTGACACAAAATATAAACTTTATCCATTTTAAAATCAGGCTGTAACACAACAACATTTGGATAAAGTTAAGGGGTTGTGAATACTCTCTGAAGGCACTGTATGTATGTATGTATGTATGTATGTATGTATGTATGTATGTATGTATGTATGTATGTATGTATATATATATGTATATATATATATATATATATATATATATATATATATATGTATATATATATATATATATATATATATATATATATATATATATATATATATATATATACATATATATATATATACACACACACACACACACACACACACACACACACACACACGACCAAAAGTATGCAAACACCTGCTCGTTGCACATCTCATTCCAAAATCATGGGCATTAATATGGAGTTGGTCCCTCCTTTGCTGCTATAACAGCCTCCACTCTTCTGGGAAGGCTTTACACTATACGTTGGAACATTGCTGCAGGGACTTGCTTCCCTTTAGCCACAAGAGCATTGGCAAAGTCGGGCACTGATGTTGGGGGATTAGGCCTGGCTCTCAGTCGGTGTTCGTTCCAATTCATCGACAAACCATTTCTGTATGGACCTCATTTTGTGCCCCGTGACATTGTCATGCTGAAACAGGAAAGGGCCTTTCCCAAACTGTTGCCACAAAGTTGGAAGCACAGAATCGTCTAGAATGTCATTGTATGCTGTAGCATTAACTGTGACCTTAATTGCCTACCGTCTGTAAGCTGTTAGTATCTTAACGTTAACATTAGTGCTGTTAGTGTCTTACCGACACTAACGTTCCCTTCACTGGAACTAAGGGGCCTAGCCCGAACCATGAAAAACAGCCCAAGACCATTATTCCTCCTCCACCAAACTTTACAGTTGGCACTATGCATTGGGGCAGGTAGCGTTCCCCTGTCATCCACCAATCCCCAATTCGTCCATCGGACTGCCAGATGGTGAAGCGTGATTCATCACTCCAGAGAACGCATTTCCACTGCTCCAGAGTCCAATGGTGATGAGCTTTACACCACTCCAGCCGACGCTTGGCAATGAGCATGGTGATCTTAGGCTTGTGTGCGGCTTCTCAGCCATGGAAACCCATTTGTTGCTCCTAGACGTTTACACTTCACAACAACAGCAAATACAGTTGACGGGGTAGCTCTAGCATGACAGAAATTTGACGAACTGACTTGTTGGAAAGGTGGCACCCTATGACGGTTTCATGTTGAAAGTCACTGAGCTCTTCAGTAAGGCCATTGTATTGCCAATGTATAAATATATAAACTCAGCAAAAAAAGAAACGTCCCTTTTTCAGGAGCCGGTCTTTCAAAGATAATTCGTAAAAATCCAAATAACTTCACAGATTTTCATTGTAAACATTGTTTAAACACTCTTTCCCATGCTTGTTCAATGAACCATAAACAATTTTATGAACATGCACCTGTGGAACGTTCGTTAAGACACTAACAGCTTACAGACGGTAGACAATTAAGGTCACAGTTATGACAACTTAGGACACTAAAGAGGCATTTCTACTGACTCTGAAAAACACCAAAAGAAAGATGCCCAGGGTCCCTGCTCATCTGCGAGAACGTGCCTTACGCATGCTGCAAGGAGGCATGAGGACTGCAGATGTGGCCAGGGCAATAAATTGCAATGTTCGTACTGTGAGACGCCTAAGACGGCGCTACAGGGAGACAGGACAGACAGCTGATCGTCCTCTCAGTGGCAGACCACAACACCTGCACAGGATCGGTACATCCGAACATAACACTTGCGGGACAGGTACAGGATGGCAACAACAACTGCCCGAGTTACACCAGGAATGCACAATCCCTCCATCAGTGCTCAGACTCTCAGCCTATTGCGGACAGAGGCTGGACTGAGGGCTTGTAGGCCTGTTGTAAGGCAGGTCCCCACCAAACATCACCGGCAACAACGTCACCTGTGGGCACAAACCCACCGTTGCTGGACCGAGACAGGACTGGCAAAAAGTGCTCTTCACTGACAAGTCATGGTTCTCTCTCACCAGGGGTGATGGTCGGATTCGCGTTTATAGTTGAAGGAATGAGCGTTACACCGAGGCCTGTACTCTGGAGCGGGATCGATTTCGAGGTTGGAGGGTCTGTCATGGTCTGGGGCGGCGGTGTGTCACAGCATCATCGGACTGAGCATGTTGTCATTGCAGGCAATCTCAAAGCTGTGCGTTACAAGGATGACATCCTCCTTCCTCATGTGGTACCCTTCCTGCAGGCTCATCCTGACATGACAATGCCACCAGCCATACTGCTCATTCTGTGCGTGATTTCCTGCTAGACAGAAATGTTAAATGTTCTGCCATGGCCAGCGAAGAGCCTGGATCTCAATCCCAATGAGCACATCTGGGACCTGTTGATCGGAGGATGAGGACTAGGGCCAATCCCCCCCAGAAATGTCCGGGAACTTGCAGGTGCCTTGGTGGAAGAGTGGGGTAACATCTCACAGCATGAACTGGCAAATATGGTGCAATCCATGAGGAGATGCACTGCAGTACTTAATGCAGATGGTGGCCACACCAGATACTGACTTTTGATTTTGAACCCCCCTTTGTTCAGGGACACATTATTCAATTTCTGTCAGTCACATGTCTTTGGAACTAGTTCAGTTTATGTCTCAGTTGTTGAATCATGTTAAGTTCTTGCAAATATTTACACATGTTAAGTTTGCAAAAATAAAACGCAATTGACAGTGAGAGGACGTTTCTTTTTTTGCTTAATATATATATATAAATATATGTATATTTTCAGTTGAAGTCAGAAGTTTACATACACTTAGGTTGGAGTCATTAAAATTTCTTATCAACAAACTGTAGTTCTGGCAAGTCGGATAGGACATCTACTTTGTGCATGATACAAGTAATTTTTCCAACAATTGTTTACAAACAGATTATTTCACTTACAATTCACTGTGTCACAATTCCAGTGGGTCAGAAGTTTACATGCACTAAGTTGACTGTGCTTTTAAACAGCTTGGAAAATTCCAGATAACTGTTTGGCCATAATGACCATTGTTATGTTTGGAGGAAAAAGGGCGAGGCTTGCAAGCCAAAGAACACCACCCCAACGGTGAATCACGGGGTGCTTTGCTGCAGGAGGGACTGGTGCACTTCACAAAATAGATGGCGGAAAAGGAGGGAAAATGATGTGAATATATTAAAGCAACATCTCAAGACATCCATCAGGAAGTTAAAGATTGGTCGCAAATGGTTCTTCCAAATGGACAATGACCCCAAGCATACTTCCAAAGTTGTGGCAAAATGGCTTAAGGACAACAAAGTCAAGGTATTGGAGAGGCCATCACAAAGCCCTGACCTCTGTCCTATAGAACATTTGTGGGCAGAACTGAAAAAGTGTGTGCGAGCAAGGAGGCCTACAAACCTGACTCAGTTACACCAGCTCTGTCAGGAGGATTTGGCCAAAATTCACCCAACTTATTGTGAGAAGCTTGTGGATGGATACCCGAAACGTTTGACCCAAGTTAAACAATGTAAAGGCAATGCTACCAAATGCTAATTGAGTGTATGTAAACTTCTGACCCACCGGGAATGTGATGAAAGTAATAAAAGCTGAAATAAATAATTCTCTCTTATTATTCTGACATATCACAATCTTAAAATAAAGTGGTGATCCTAACTGACCTAAGACAGGGAATTTTTACAAGGATTAAATGTCAGGAATTGTGAAAAACTTTGAAATGTTGAAATGTATTTGGCTAAGGTGTATGTAAACTTCCGACTTCAACTGTATGTACAGTACCAGTCAAAAGTTTGGACAGACCAACTTATTGCAGGGTTTTTCTTTTTACTATTTTTACTATTTTCTACAATGCAGAATAATAGTGAAGACATCAAAACGATGAAATAGACATATAGAATCTTGTAGTAACCAAAAAACTGTTAAACAAATGAAAATATATTTTATATTTGAGATTCTTCAAAGTAGCCACACTTTTCCTTGATGACAGCTTCGCACACTCTTGGCATTCTCTCAACCAGCTTCATGAGGTAGTCACCTGGAATGCATTTCAATTAAAGGTATGTCTTGTTAAAAGTCCATTTGTGGAATTTTTTTCCTTCTTATTGCGTTTGAGCAAATCAATCAGCCAAGAAGATAGCCCTATTTGGTAAAAGACCAAGTCCATATTATGGCAAGAACAGTTCAAATAAGCAAAGAGAAACAACACGCCATTATTACTTTAAGACATGAAGGTCAGTCAATACAGAACATTTCAAGAACTTTTAAAGTTTCTTCAAGTGTAGTGCAAAAACCATCAAGCGCTATGATGAAACTGTCTCTCACGAGGACCGCCACAGGAAAGGAAGACCCAGAGTTACCTCTGCTGCAAAGGATAAGTTCATTACCAGCCTCAGAAATTGCAGCACAGATAAATGCTTCACAGAGTTCAAGTAACAGACACATCTCAACATCAACTGTTCAGAGGAGACTGCGTGAATCAGGCTTTCATGGTCAAATTGCTGCAAAGAAACCACTACTAAAGGACACCAATAATAAGAAGAGACTTCCTTGGGCCAAGAAACACGAGCAATGCACATCAGGCCGGTGGAAATTTGTTCTTTGGTCTGATGAGTCCAAATTTGAGATTTTTGTTTCCAACCGCCATGTCTTTGTGAGAGTATGTGAACGGATGATCGCCGCATGTGTGGTTCCCACAGTGAAGCATGAGGAGGTGTGATGGTGTGGGGGTGCTTTGCTGGTGACACTGTCTGTGATTTATTTAGAATTCAAGGCACACTTAACCAGCATGGCTACCACAGCATTCTGCAGCAATACGCCATCCCATCTGGCTTGCGCTTCGTGGGACTATCATTTGTTTTTCAAAAGGACAATGACCCAACACACCTCCAGGCTGTGTAAGGGCTATTTGACCAAGAAGGAGAGTGATGGAGTGCTGCATCAGATTACCTGGCCTCTACGATCACCCAACCTCAACCCAATTGAGCTGGTTTGGGATGAGTTGGACCGAAGAGTGAAGGAAAAGCAGGTCACAAGTGCTCAGCATATGTTGGAACTCCTTTAAGACTGTTGGAAAAGCATTCCAGGTGAAGCTGGTTGAGAGACTGCCAAGAATGTGCAAAGTTGTCATCAAGGCAAAGGGTGGCTACTTTGAAGAATCTAAACACTTTTTCAAATGTAACAATTTTTTGGTTACTACATGATTCCATATGTGTTATTTCATAGTGTTGATGTCTTCACTATTATTCTACAATGTAGAAAATAGTATAAATAAAGAAAAACCCTTGAATGAGCAGATGTGTCCAAACTATGTATACACACACATACATACATACATACATACTGTACATACATACATACATACATGTGAAGATGGCAATTGCCATGAGAACTCATGGCTAGCAGGATGGTGTTGTTATTCATACTAGGGAGGTGTTGTTGCAGAACAACCAGACAAGTCAATTATGTTTGATGTTTTGGGAGTGGACAGGAGCTGAGAAACTAACCAGAAAAACACTGACTGTCACTATAGCAACAGGGATGATGGTCTGTCATCATTGAAAGGAAAGGAAGGGAAGGGTGAGACTCACTAACAAACAAATACATACACACACAAACACACACCTGTAAGACATGACAGTAGCGGCAGCTTAGCAGATAAATAGAGACGAATGCTCGATAAAGCAGCATACAGAGTGCTTTTTAGATGCTTATCTAGCACATGTGGATGTGTGAAACTTACACGGAACCCAAACTGGCTGCGTGCGTGCTCCATCCTCCCCCCCCCCCCCCCCCCCCCCCTCCTTCACACCAGACTTGCAGCGCGATCTGCGTAACAAATAGAACTGACTTCTATTTTAGCCCTTGGCAGCGCAGATGCTTGTTGGCGCGCGCGAGCAGTGTGGGTGCACTGTTTGAATAATATAGATTTCTAATTTTATTTTGCAACACTTGTGCACGTGAACGCGAGCGGTGTAGTCGGGGTATTACTCCTCGGCCTGTAGTGTCCCCATTTGCGCCAGCAAATAGCTAGCTTTTTGCGTGGCGCCGACGGGTAAGACGCTCCAGGAGAGCAGTCACGTGTGCAGAGGTCCTGGGTTTAAGGAGGAAGTTGTACTCACTAAGCAAGCAGCGTGACGTCCTTTACACTTATGTAACTCATTTTCTTTTTTTCCCCGTGAGATGAGACTCTCGCCACGCAACGGCCTCTATTGATCATCAGCCCACAGCATGCCAAAGGGGAGAGAGAGATCATTCCACCAGACAACACAACATGGCTCAGAGACTCATTCGCAGGAGAAAGACAGGCAGATGAGAGGGAGGAATGAGCGAGCGAGAGAGAAAGGAGAAAAAGGTGAAGGACAGAGAGTGGGAAAATTGGGTGGCTGGGGGTTTGAGGAGCCTGGAGTGAACATGGGATCTTTGAACACTTGTGTTGGAATTGCTTTGGTAATGTTATGCAGTATGTATGTGTGCAGTAATACAGAAAAGCAGTCATTCAGTAAAGTACTTGATTGAATTGAGTTGTGAGTAAGGCGAAGGGGACTATTGATGGTCAAGATGTGCTCAGGTCATGATGGGGTCACGGTGTTCAGAATGTGCTCGGGGAGAGACATTACCAATGTTAAACAGTACTATTCCAATGGGCCCTGGTCCGATCCCTCCCACACTCTAAAGGCTGCTACTGTCCACCAAATATCGTCCCGGGTTTCTGCACCATGATTCACCACTACAGAGCATTATCTTTTTATAGCTTTCCTATACTGTACATACTTTGCCATATTCCTTTGCTACATACAGTGCATTGCTCTAAAAATAACATAAAATCCTGTATCCCCTCCCAGTAGTAAAACTAAATTAGTAAAGCTACATGGTTGAACTACCTGATGATACAGAGTACCACTTCACATATGAAATATTTACAGTATAAAGTCCATTTTTCCTTTGAACATTTCTCCCCCATTACAAAGAGCGTGTGATTTAGTTGTTCAAACACACACATATACACCCATATACATACACACCCACAGTCCCACACACACACAAATAGCGGGTATAAAATAAGCAATCGCTGGACTCTATTCTATAACAGCTTCCAAGCATTTGAATGTCAATATAATAAATCATTTATTTTCACACCTGAAGATACCTGTGCCTGTATGAACCAATGAGCACACTGTTACTGTATGAAATGTGTCCTTTTAAACTGTTTGTCTACCAGAGGAAATCACTTGTAACCCTAATAAGGAAGTCATTGTGAGACAGGAGGTGACCCGCTAAGATGTCCTGAGATAATGGGGGAATCTCATTTGGATTTGCTCAACTCCTGTGTCCTCTCTCCTGCGTCCTCCCTCTCTCGCTTACTATATATGAAACAAGACTCTATCTCCACTCGCGCAATATTAGGCAAATTATGTTTACAAGGGTGGAATCATAGAGATATATGTTATATATCCATGGGTGGAATCCCCAAAATAAATGTTTGAAGTGATTAAAAACGAATTTAGATAGTTGTGCAAGACATTTTATAGATAAAAGGATAAGTAGCATATCATTTTTAAATGTTTGCATGCTTTTCACCTTCAAGAAAACAACAGCTGATTCAAAGGGGCAGGTATTAAAATACTTTGGCGCTTGCCACCACGAGGATACACCTGTGCTTCCTCTGCAGAAGTAGGTAATCGAGGAGGTGAGCAGGCTCCTTCGTTCGCCTACTAACGAATTGACACTCTCCTCCACCACTCGAACACTTATCGGTTTTCGGATTATGGAGAGAAGACGGAGGAGTCGAGGAGAGGACAAACTTTTACCTAAATTAGAATCTCCCGATGTCTGACAGCAAGGTCCTATCTCAGTCCAGACAGTCTAGATGAGCAATGTCCTGTCGTCATAGTAACTGCTCCATTGGAGAGTCACTTTCACATATTTTCTTCTTTTGAAAAACGATCCTTCTCCCCTATTGTCCATTTTCACACTTTAGAAATGTTCAGAAAATCTGTGAGATCCCATTGGTTCAGCGATATGTCAGCTAGAAGATCAGTTTTCCCTATTGGATTACTGGCCCTCAGATCAGCTAGTTTTCTAAAGAAAGTCACCTGACCAGCTAACGTTTCAGCCTCCCCAGGTTAAATGTATTCATAGAGAGAGAGAAGTGTAGGAAGAAAGAAAAAAAAATGAGAAAGGGGGGAGAAAGGGGAGAATAGATGTGACATCAGAGCATTGCTGTGTTTTTACCAAACTCCTTGTTTAGAAATGGCTAGCGTTGTTTCTTTCATTAGCATCAGTAGCAGTGTTACTGTGTGGGCTTAGAAGCAAAATGGCTGAACAGCAGAACGAGTTGCTGTGAGAAACGGTGTCTGTCAGTGGACTCTTGAATGTTGCTTCTCCAACTCTTAGGTCACAAATCAAAATGACAAATGCATGCTCTAGTGATGACTCGTCCTATAGTACGCTCTTGTGAGTGATGACACCAATTTCTGTGGCACAGTCAGGATTTTGACATTGGGCTTCTTCTCGGCAGCGTTGTAATCCCTCCAGTCTCAATGGCAGTCACTATTACTTTGCACAGCTTCCGATCGCTGTGGCAACAGCCACAAACACTGCTGCTCATCCCCTCATTCTCAGACACAGATCTCTATGGCAGTAGCCATCACCATCTGGCTCTTGGTCTTCTCCCGGCCCGGAGAAGAGTGGTGCTGGCCAGGAGACTCCTCCTGAGGGGAATGGGTGTCAGAGAGGACACTCCTCTTCAGGGGCGCTGGGCGCAGGAGTGAGGTCGTCCCAGGGGGGGTGGAGGGCTCTGGGTGTCTGTGGGAGCGTGATGAGGAGGAAGACGAAGAGGAGTTGGAGGTACAGCTTGCGGAGCATACGCCAGACGAACTGGACCTCTCGCCTCTCTTGGCCCGGCAGGAGGCGCGGCGTCGGAGCTCGCTGACTAGTTCGTACTTGACAAAGCAGAAGACGTCCTTCACGCCGCAGCGCTTCTCTGGCTCAGCGGCGAGCAGCCGCTGGAACATGCGTAGGGCGTCATCAGTGAAGCGGCGCCACTGGGACGGGTAGGCCGCCGTGGGGCACCCTGCTCGCTGCCAGCGGCGGAATTCCTCGTAGAAGGCATCGGCGGGCAGCGCTGCCTCCCAAGGGAAGTTACCCGTCAGCATGCAGAAGACGAGCACACCGAAGGCCCACACGTCTAGACTGGTGGTCACCAGGAAGCCTTCAGCACGACTGGCACGGCACACCTCTGGCGCCGTGTACGGGATGGTGCCGCTCACACGCTTCACGCGGCAGCCCACGCGCCGTGTCATGCCGAAGTCAGCCAGCTTGATGCGTCTGCACTCGCGGTCGAAGAGGAGCACGTTCTCGGGCTTGACGTCACGGTGCACCAGATTCTTGCTGTGCATGAAGTCCAGAGCCAGACCCAGCTGCTGCATACAGCGCTTCACCATCTCCTCCGGAAGACCAACCTATAGGGAGGAGGATAGGAAAGGAGGAAGGAGGGAAGAAAGAGAAAGGGGTGAACAGATTTGTTTTAGTGTACAGTGGAGGGGAGGAAAACCAAGTGCAATAAATTAAATGAGATAGAAACAGAATAGAGGTGTAGAGGGAGTAAAGTGGGACCAAATAGGTTTTGTTAAGCATTATATTTGCACTCATATTTAACAACCTAGAGTAAGAACCTTTGAGTCAAAGGTAGCCCTCCACTGAAAAGCACTGGAATTAAATGAGAGCCTTACAGTGCACACTAAAGGAGCAAGCTCAAATCTGAGTAGGGACTTAGACAAGGCGCCAAACCCAGAAGGGCTTGTTAAAACCACATTGCTTTGAAACACTGCGCTTGATTGGCTAAGGTGTGGGAGAACAGGGATTGGTGGGCAGATGATCAGCATGATCCAGTACAGTACCTGGGGGGGAATGATGTCGAACAGGTCTCCCGCGGGGGCGTACTCCTGTCCGAAGACGTAGCTATCCTCGGTCTCGAAGAGTACATCCAGGACTTTGATGATGAAGGGGCTGCAGCTCAGTGTGCCCGTCAGGCTGTACTCCCTCAGGAAGCTCTTCAGCTTCGTCTTGCTCTTTGTCACAAACTTCAGAGCCATTTTGGTGCCTGATATGTTCACACAGAGAAGAACAGTATGAATGAATGAATGAATGAATACTTTAATGTCCCATGGGAAAAGTTGTTTGGCAACACTTCAGAAGATAGACAGACTGTATCAAAATACTGTACAGTATCAGAGCAATATTTTAGAGTCAAGGCAAACGTATAAACTAAACTGACATTTATTAAGTGAATTTAACTAAATATGCCTGTGCAATCTGATTCTGTGTATCTGAAACCTCCTCCACTCCCCTCTCTGTACCAGCTGCCTCTGTGCTCTGAAACACACCCTCAGCTGTTGACTAGGCACACAGCTGTGCAATCAGAGCATCTTAGAAATCTCCCACTGCACTTTTACCCGGTCTAGTGCCCTCTTCACCTTAATGACATGTAACCTTTTAATGAACTCTCAACCTAAAGAGCCTTTTCACCCCGAATTCTTACACTATTGTGACCTTTGACCTCACAAACACCCTGTCACTGTAGTGCCCCGTTTAATTGAACTCTTGACTTAGCCTACATTCTATTGCACCATCTGGCTCTCTGGTTCTGTTGTGGTATGACTGTGTAAACTCTATTGAAACCTTTGCTCCCAACAAAGTCCCTTCACCACACCCATGCATGCCCTCTGACTCACCCTGTGTGCGGTGTGCCACCAGGTCCACCTTGCCGTAGGTGCCCTTGCCCAGCTTGCGAATATGCTCGTAGTGTTTGGCCACATCTGCAGCCGACAGGGAGGTTATGGCCAGAGCCTGCATGTCCTCCACAGGTACACCGCCACCACCGCAGTAGCCCACCTTGGAGGTGGGAGAGCCCCTGGCGCTGCCCACCTGGCCCGGCCCCAACGGAGACAGAGACAGGCTCGCCTTGACGCTGTGGGGCACACTGGGGACAGAAGAGAACACACAAACATAACATTACGTAACATTATGTCATGTCTGAGACAGTAAAAACTAGGAGAGTTTCGTACTAAATACAGTAAGCTTATTGGCGATCAAACACACACACGTGACAACTTTGACTTAGTGTGTGTGTGTGTGTGTGTGTGTGTCTGTGTGTGTGTGTATGCGTGTTTGCCTATGTGCAAGTGAATGACTACACTGAGGTGAGAGCTGTGATCCCTTATTGATGTCACATGTTAAATCCACTTGAATCAGTGTAGATGAAGGGGAGGAGACATGGATTGAGACATGGATTGTGTATGTGTGCTATTCAGAGTGTGAATGAGTAAGACAAATGATTTAAGTGCCTTTGAACAGGGTATGGTAGTAGGTGCCAGACGCACCTGTTTGAGTCTGTCAAGAACTGCAACGCTGCTGGGTTTTTCACGCTCAACAGATTTCCGTGTGTATCAAGAAAGGTCCACCACCCAAACGACATACAGCCAACTTGATACAGTAGGAAACATTGGAGTCAACATGGGGCAGCATCCCTGTGGATGCTTTCAACACCTTGTAAAATCCGAATTGAGGCTGTTCTGAGGACAAAAGGGGGTGCAACTCAATATTGGGAAGGTGTTCCTAATGTTTTGTCCACTCAGTGGACTCATTTGTTGCTGTCGAACCGACAGGTTCGAGTACATCTTCATTTGCATACAATCAATGCAGTGGCAGGGGAGTAGAATGGGATTGGGTTGTGTGCCTGGTAGTGGAGGCTGGTGGGAGGAGCTATAGGAAGACAGGCTCTGTGTAATGGCTGAAATGGAATTCATAGAATGGAATCAAACATGGTTTCTATATGTTTGATGTGTTTGATACTGTTCCATTGATTCCATTCCAGCCATTACAATGAGCCCGTCCTCCTATAGCTCCTCCCACCAGCCTCCTTTGTTGCCTGGTAAACATATTTGACATAGAGTCCCTCTGGGAAGTTAGCCATGTGTCTTAGACTGGGTCTAAGGGTCGCTGATCTTCTAGGAACTCATGCAGACAATATTGACAGTACACAAGTTGGATGTAGGGATAGAAACAGCTGACAGAAATGGTAAAGACAGTGGAGGATATAATATAATACTAATAATATAATCCAGATTATACTCAAGTGCCTTTTCCAATAGAAATGCATTTCTATACAATCGATAGCGTGAAGGAAGAAAAAGGGATTACTTTAGTTGTGCCCAGTAAATATTATTTGGCTTGTAGTGTCTCTGGGCTAGCTGTTGGAATGTTGGTTGTCGACTCCAGTTGCTGAACCCTGAAAAAGTTGTCGCCGAGATGTTTGGTAGGACTTTGCAATAGGGCGGACTGACCATTGGAGGACATTGTGGTCTTATAGGGCATCAACACTTCATTACACTCTTTGACACAATAGATAAGCTTATTCGGAATGCAAGGCTGACCTAAAAAAACGAACAAATGTATACATCTCTACCATTGTCATTATGTGTGACTGTTTGTACGTGCTGTGTGTTTACTTGTACTGTACACACAGATAGGGTTATTGATAAGGCAAGGCTGATCTCACATGGAGATGTCGTCTATTGTGCATGAATATCAACACACACACACACAAACCCAAACAGTGTGTACTTCACACAGAGATGGACCATTGGGCCTCCCGGGTGGCGCAGTGGTTAAGGGCGCTGTACTGCAGCGCCAGCTGTGCCATCAGAGACTCTGGGTTCGCGCCCAGGCCCTGTCGTGACCGGGCGGTGGCCTACCCCGGCCTCCCCTAACCCAGACGATGCTGGCCAATTGTGCGCCGCCCTATGGGACTCCCGATCACAGCCGATTGTGATACAGTCTAGGATCAAACCAGGGTCTGCAGTGACACCTCTCAGGAGCCATGCTGGGACTAAACAAGGCCAAAGTGACCCTAAGTATCTTCCATAAGAATACTAATTTATCAGTCACGTTTAGAGAGATATATACTAATAGACATACTGTAAGTTGCAGCATGTCTTCTGCCTAGGAGTGAAAACTGTACCGTGCAGTGTATATCTATGTTGCTCATTTGTTGCTATCAAAAAAACTGCTTTGAACAAGTTTGGTTCAATTGCCCAAATAGCCTTTGAAAGTTAGAGGACCGGATCCCCCATCCCGCTCCTGATCCATCAATCATAATGAATGTTTGTTTACTGGCTCTCCTTCAGCTCTAGCATGCTAGTTGCAGCCACCTAGGGCTCCACGGGGAACATGTAACGCTCCGCCATCAAGTCTAATCGCATTACTCAGCCTCCACTAAGACAAAAACATCCCGAACCAAAGACGCTGCTACCTCATTTCCTTTGCAGAGCATGATTAAGAGGCCCAGAATGTGATGAGGGGAAGAGATGCATCAGCTGCAGTCTAAAGTTCTAAATGGGAACCAGGAAATGGGAACCTGCAAAGTGCTTTGTGAGTGTGTTGATGGAGGGTTATGTGTGAGTCTGGGTTTGGATGAATGCGTGTGTGCATAAGTGTGTGACCGAGCTACGTTTGCATGTGTATAGGTTTTTGTGTGAGCGTCTGTCTATGTGTGTCTGTGCACTCATTTGCGTATGTGTGATTGCCCCCCGTACACACAGTCCGGCAGTGACACTATCAAAGGGCCATTGTGTTTTCTATCTCTCCCAGAGAGCAGCTGCGGCGCTGCATGAGGGAGGCAGAGCGTCTCCACCGGGTCTCTTTCCTCACGACTCAGCGTAAATGTTCAGTTAAGGCCACATGCCATACTGTGCTCCCATACTGCTCTCTGATCCCACTCTGTCTTCGGCAGCTATAACAGAGTGGCACCGTGGATATATACGGATTTCACTGGTGTGAGATCCTTATGTCCCTTGCTTTATTGAGCCAGTGTAGATCATTAAAATAACTGAATAAAGTCTGCACACTCAAATGATCCATACACACATGTAATACATTTAAACTCAGTTTTCCACAATTCCTGACGTTTAATCCAAGTAACAATTCCCTGTCTTTGGTCAGTTAGGATCACCAATTTATTTTTAGAATGTGAAATGTCAGAATAAATCGAGAGAGAATGATTTATTTCAGCTTTAATTTCTTTCATCACATTCCCAGTGGGTCAGAAGTTTACATACACTCAATTAGTATTTGGTAGCATTGCCTTTAAATTGTTTGACTTGGGTATCCTTCCACAAGCTTTCCACAATAAGTTGGGTGAATTTTGGCCCATTCCTCCTGACAGAGCTGGTGTAACTGAGTCAAGTTTCAGATCTGCCCACAAATTTTCGATAGGATGGAGGTCAGGGCTTTGTGATGGCCACTCCAATACCTTGACTTTGTTGTCCTTAAGCCATTTTGCCACAACTTTGAAAGTATGCTTGGGGTCATTGTCCATTTGGAAGACCCATTTGCGACCAAGCTTTAACTTCCTGACTGATGTCTTGAGATGTTGCTTCAATATATCCACATAATTTTCCTCGCTTATGTTGCCATCTATTTGGTGAAGTGCACCAGGCCCTCCTGCAGCAAAGCACCCCCACAACATGATGCTGCCACCCCCATGCTTCACGATTAGGATGGTGTTTTTCGGCTTGCAAGCCTCCCCCTTTTCCTCCAAACATAACGATGGTCATTATGGCCAAACAGTTATATTTTTGTTTCCTCAGACCAGAGGACATTTCTCCAAAGTGTACGAGTTTGCAACTGCACATGGCTTTTTTATTGCGGTTTTGGAGCTGTGGCTTCTTCCTTGCTGAGCGGCCTTTCAGGTTATGTCGATATATGACTCGTTTTACTGTGGATATAGATACTTTTGTGCCTGTTTCCTCCAGCATCTTCACAAGGTCCTTTGCTGTTGTTCTGGAATTGATTTGCACTTTTCGCACCAAAGTACGTTCATCTCTAGGAGACAACGCGTCTCCTTCCTGAGCGGTATGACGGCTGCGTGGTCCCATGGTGTTTATACTTGCATACTATTTGTTCGTACAGATGAACGTAGTATCTTCAGGCATTTGGAAATTGCTCCCAAGGATTAACCAGACTTGTGGAGGTCTACAAAAATATATATATTTTGATTTTCCCATGATGTCAAGCAAAGAGGCACTGAGTTTGAAGGTAGGCCTTGAATACATCCACAGGTACACCTCCAATTGACTCAAATTATGTAAATTAGCCTATCAGAAGCTTCTAAAGACATGACATTTTCTGGAATCTTCCAAGCTGTTTAAAGGCACAGTCAACTTAGTGTATGTAAACTTCTGACCCACTGGAATTGTGATACAGTGAATTATAAGTGAAATAATCTGTCTGTGAACAATTGTTTGAAAAATGACTTGTGTCATGCGCAAAGTAGATGTCCTAACCGACTTGCCAAAACTATAGTTTGTTAACAAGAAATTTGTGGAGTGGTTTTATTATTTTATTTATCCGTTATAAACTTGAAAAACTAGTTTTAAATGACTCCAACCTCATTGTATGTAAATTTCCAACTTCAACTGTATCTACTACGATCAAAACACTTACATAAAGGTATGTTAGTTAAATAATACAGTATGACTGCCATTAAAATGGGTGAGCGGATTGCAGTGAGAAATCTATTCCAGTTTATCGTTCCCAATTCATGTCATTCTTAGCACCTCGCAAGCCCTTCATTTGCGGCTCGCAGTGATTTTCCTATTTCCATTCATAGTGCATAACAATGATACAATTTCAATTCAATGTGTTTAATGCAGGCCTGAATCACTTCATTGGATATTTCTATTGTTCCCTGGATGGCAGATAGATGGCAGTATAGCACAGCTGTTGAACAGTAAGGCCGAACTGGAACGTTTGCCAAAATAAAACGCAACTGCTCAGCTACAGGGACCGACACATATCAGTTTGCTACTAGCTAATTTTGCAGTCTGGTCGACATGGATCGATTTATTGTAAAAAAGAAACGTAAATCTATTGACAATGAAAATGAGGGGAAAGAGCTGGAGAACAACGTGACAGCTATGAACAAACAACCACCGGAGAACCAGGAAAATGAGGAAGATGGCGGCAGGGAAATGCAGCTAGCTAACGTAGCTAACATACAGTGCCTTGCGAAAGTATTCGGCCCCCTTGAACTTTGCGACCTTTTGCCACATTTCAGGCTTCAAACATAAAGATATAAAACTGTATTTTTTTGTGAAGAATCAACAACAAGTGGGACACAATCATGAAGTGGAACGACATTTATTGGATATTTCAAACTCTTTTAACAAATCAAAAACTGAAAAATTGGACGTGCAAAATTATTCAGCCCCTTTACTTTCAGTGCAGCAAACTCTCTCCAGAAGTTCAGTGAGGAACTCTGAATGATCCAATGTTGACCTAAATGACTAATGATGATAAATACAATCCACCTGTTTGTAATCAAGTCTCCGTATAAATGCACCTGCACTGTGATAGTCTCAGAGGTCCTTTAAAAGCGCAGAGAGCATCATGAAGAACAAGGAACACACCAGGCAGGTCCGAGATACTGTTGTGAAGAAGTTTAAAGCCGGATTTGGATACAAAAAGATTTCCAGAGCTTTAAACATCCCAAGGAGCACTGTGCAAGCGATAATATTGAAATGGAAGGAGTATCAGACCACTGCAAATCTACCAAGACCTGGCCGTCCCTCTAAACTTTCAGCTCATACAAGGAGAAGACTGATCAGCGATGCAGCCAAGAGGCCCATGATCACTCTGGATGAACTGCAGAGATCTACAGCTGAGGTGGGAGACTCTGTCCATAGGACAACAATCAGTCGTATATTGCACAAATCTGGCCTTTATGGAAGAGTGGCAAGAAGAAAGCCATTTCTTAAAGATATCCATAAAAAGTGTTGTTTAAAGTTTGCCACAAGCCACCGGGGAGACACACCAAACATGTGGAAGAAGGTGCTCTGGTCAGATGAAACCAAAATGGAACTTTTTGGCAACAATGCAAAACGTTATGTTTGGCGTAAAAGCAACACAGCTCATCACCCTGAACACACCATCCCCACTGTCAAACATGGTGGTGGCAGCATCATGGTTTGGGCCTGCTTTTCTTCAGCAGGGGACAGGGAAGATGGTTAAAATTGATGGGAAGATGGATGGAGCCAAATACAGGACCATTCTGGAAGAAAACCTGATGGAGTCTGCAAAAGACCTGAGACTGGGACGGAGATTTGTCTTCCAACAAGACAATGACCCAAAACATAAAGCAAAATCTACAATGCAATGGTTCAAAAATAAACATATCCAGGTGTTAGAATGGCCAAGTCAAAGTCCAGACCTGAATCCAATCGAGAATCTGTGGAAAGAACTGAAAACTGCTGTTCACAAATGCTCTCCATCCAACCTCACTGAGCTCGAGCTGTTTTGCAAGGAGGAATGGGAAAAGATGTCAGTCTCTCGATGTGCAAAACTGATAGAGACATACCCCAAGCGACTTACAGCTGTAATCACAGCAAAAGGTGGCGCTACAAAGTATTAACTTAAGGGGGCTGAATAATTTTGCACGCCCAATTTTTCAGTTTTTGTATTGTTAAAAAAGTTTGAAATATCCAATAAATGTCGTTCCACTTCATGATTGTGTCCCACTTGTTGTTGATTCTTCACCAAAAAATACAGTTTTATATCTTTATGTTTGAAGCCTGAAATGTGGCAAAAGGTCGCAAAGTTCAAGGGGGCCGAATACTTTCGCAAGGCACTGTAGCTAATGTGGCTTCGATGGCTAAGAGAAGGAAATCGAACGGAAGTTCCAAGAGAAATGGACAGACAAGTATTTTTTTTAACTGCATGATGGGACCAGCTCACTTTGTCTTATTTTCCAGAAGGCAGTCAATTGTTTTAAACGAGCAAATGTAGAGTGACATTTCCAGTCACATCATGCCCACTTTGACAAAACATATCCGCCACAAAGCAACATCAGAAACAACAAAATAGCGCAGCTCAAAGGACAGCGACAAATGATGGACAGATCTAGCACTGTTGCAGAGATTGCTTGGATATTCGCGAGAAACAAGGCTTTCACAGATGCAGAGATTGCTTGGATATTCGCGAGAAACAAGGCCTTCACAGACGCAGAGATTGTCAAAGAATGTTTTTGGGCCTCAGCGCTAATTATTGTATGCTGATTTCACAAACAATGAAGCTATTTTAAAGCAAATTAAGAGACTGCAACTCTCAATAACAAGACGGATAGAAGACATTGACGAGGACATCGGTAAGCAACTGATTACTGACATGTCCGTGGCGTTGTGTTTTAGTATTGCGCTTGATGAAGGCACTGATGTAAGTGACATTGCCCAATTATGTGTTTGGGTCCGATTCCCTCAAAATGAGTCATTCAGAGAGGAACTTCTATGCCTCTTTAGGGACAAAAATGAGGAGAGGATATTCTGAAAGTCCTTGTTACATTGTTTGCTGATAATATTGACTGGTCAAATCTGGCATCTGTGTGCACTTACGGTGCCCCAAACATGCGAGGAAAGGAGAAAGGACTCATAGGCCTGATGAGAAAGATAGAGGATATTCCCGAATTTGTTACGTTTCACTGTATCATTCATCAGGAAACACTCAAAGACTGTGACTTACAGAATGTGATGCAGCAAGTCGTGTGCGTGGGTGAACATTCTTATTGCGAGGGCATTGAATCACCGGCAATTCCGCGAGTTGCCGGAGGAACAAAGACTTGATAATTCACAACGAGGAGAGATGGCTGTCTCGTGGCAGAGTTTTGGAAAGATTTCTCTCCTCCTTTAAATCCGCAAATTTGTTGCAAGCAAGGGGAGAGACGAGCCAGAGCTGGATGATCCACAGTGGATACTGAAGCTTTCTTTTCTAACTGACATCACCTGCCACCTGAACACGGTGAATCTCCAGCTCCAAGGGAAAGCTAAAACTCCAGGCAAAATGCTGCGTGTGGTCACAGCATTTCAAAATAAAATCACCACACTGTTTGTTTGACAGACAGTTTGTTCAGTTCCCAAAGCTCAGAGCAGTCACCACATCCAACCCAGACATACTGCAACATTTTAGCTATGATGTATTTGTGCGTGTGTTGGAAGAGTTGAAGCTGGAGTTTGAGTCAAGATTCAAGGATATCATGGAGTACAAGGAGTTTTTTCAACTTCATTGAGAACCCCTTTCATGTGCCAGTGTCATCTCTGACCCCAGTCATCACAGCCCTCTGTCCTGACCGTGCTGGAATAGAGAGTGAGATAGTGGAGCTGCAGGCACATGACACATTGCAAGGTGAACTAAGATCAGGTGTTACCCATCTCTAGAGCCTTGGGTCAGACACAGAGTATCCACTTCTGAAGCAGTGTGTGCAAAAGGTAACACCATTTCTGGTCAGCACTTATTCATGTGAAGCAACATTTTCAACAATGAACATTGTGAAACAAAAACAGAGAAAGAGACTGACCAATGCACACATGGATTGCCTCACAAGGATAACAACAACAGACTATACATTTAGAATGAATTCAGTCAAGGAGCAGAATGGACATTTTCGCTCATCCAACTACTGCGGTAACCCTTAATATGGGTCTTATACATGTGATGTAGCCTATTTGATGTGTGTACAGTGGGGAGAACAAGTATTTGATACACTGTTGGTAGGTTTTCCTACTTACAAAGCATGTAGAGGTCTGTAATTTTTATCATAGGTACACTTCAACTGTGAGAGACGGAATCTAAAACAAAAATCCAGAAAATCACATTATATGATTTTTAAGTAATTAATTTGCATTTTATTGCATGACATAAGTATTTGATCACCTACCAACCAGTAAGAATTCCGGCTCTCACAGACCTGTTAGTTTTTCTTTAAGAAGCCCTCCTGTTCTCCACTCATTAACTGTATTAACTGCACCTGTTTGAACTCGTTACCTGCATAAAAGACACCTGTCCACACACTCAATCAAACAGACTCCAACCTCTCCACAATGGCCAAGACCAGAGAGCTGTGTAAGGACATCAGCGATAAATTGTAGACCTGCACAAGGCTGGGATGGGCTACAGGACAATAGACAAGCAGCTTGATGAGAAGGCAACAACTGTTGGTGCAATTATTAGAAAATGGAAGAAGTTCAAGATGACGGTCAATCACCCTCGGTCTGGGGCTCCAAGCAAGATCTCACTTCGTGGGGCATCAATGATCATGAGGAAGGTGAGGGATCAGCCCAGAAGTACACGACAGGACCTGGTAAATGACCTGAAGAGAGCTGGGCCCACAGTCTCAAAGAAAACCATTAGTAACACACTACGCCATCATGGATTAAAATCCTGAAGCGTACGCAAGGTCCCCCTGCTCAAGCCAGCGCATGTCCAGGCCCTTCTGAAGTTTGCCAATGACCATCTGGATGATCCAGAGGAGGAATGGGAGAAGGTCATGTGGTCTGACAAGACAAAAATAGAGCTTTTTGGTCTAAACTCCAATCGCCGTGTTTGGAGGAAGAAGAAGGATGAGTACAACCCCAAGAACACCATCCCAACCGTGAAGCATGGAAGTGGAAACATTCTTTAGGGATGCTTTTCTGCAAAGGATGGATGGGGCCATGTATCGTGAGATCTTGGCCAACAACCTCCTTCCCTCAGTAAGAGCATTGAAACACACATCCAGGGCAACTAAGGAGTGGCTCCGTAAGAAGCATCTCAAGGTCCTGGAGTGGCCTAGCCAGTCTCCAGACCTGAACCCAATAGAACATCTTTGGAGGGAGCTGAAAGTCCGTATTGCCCAGCGACAGCCCCGAAACCTGAAGGATCTGGAGAAGGTCTGTATGGAGGAGTGGGCCAAAATCCCTGCTGCAGTGTGTGCAAACCTGGTCAAGAACTACAGGAAATGTATGTTCTCTGTAATTGCAAACAAAGGTTTCTGTACCAAATATTAAGTTCTGCTTTTCTGATGTATCAAATACTTACAGTGGGGCAAAAAAGTATTTAGCCAGCCACCAATTGTGCAAGTTCTCCCACTTAAAAAGATGAGAGGCCTGTAATTTTCATCATAGGTACACTTCAACTATGACAGACAAAATGAGAGAGAAAAAAATCCAGAAAATCACATTGTAGGATTTTTTATGAATTTATTTGCAAATTAGGGTGGAAAATAAGTATTTGGTCACCTACAAACAAGCAAGATTTCTGGCTCTCACAGACCTGTCACTTCTTCTTTAAGAGGCTCCTCTGTCCTCCACTCTTTACCTGTATTAATGGCACCTGTTTGAACTTGTTATCAGTATAAAAGACACCTGTCCACAACCTCAAACAGTCACACTCCAAACTCCACTATGGCCAAGACCAAAGAGCTGTCAATGGACACCAGAAACAAAATTGTAGACCTGCACCAGGCTGGGAAGACTGAATCTGCAATAGGTAAGCAGCTTGGTTTGAAGAAATCAACTGTGGGAGCAATTATTAGGAAATGGAAGACATACAAGACCACTGATAATCTCCCTCTATCTGGGGCTCCACGCAAGATCTCACCCCGTGGGGTCAAAATGATCACAAGAACGGTGAGCAAAAATCCCAGAACCACACGGGGGGGACCTAGTGAATGACCTGCAGAGAGCTGGGACCAAAGTAACAAAGCCTACCATCAGTAACACACTACGCCGCCAGGGACTCAAAACCTGCAGTGCCAGACGTGTCCCCCTGCTTAAGCCAGTACATGTCCAGGCCGGTCTGAAGTTTGCTAGAGAGCATTTGGATGATCCAGAAGAAGATTGGGAGAATGTCATATGGTCAGATGAAACCAAAATATAACTT
Source organism: Oncorhynchus kisutch (assembly GCF_002021735.2). Classification (NCBI taxonomy): domain Eukaryota; kingdom Metazoa; phylum Chordata; class Actinopteri; order Salmoniformes; family Salmonidae; genus Oncorhynchus; species Oncorhynchus kisutch. The sequence continues at coordinate 22,305,151 of NC_034193.2, forward strand.
TTTGGTAAAAACTCAACTTGTTGTGTTTGGAGGACTAAGAATGCTGAGTTGCATCCAAAGAACACCATACCTACTGTGAAGCATGGGGGTGGAAACATCATGCTTTGGGGCTGTTTTTCTGCAAAGGGACCAGGACAACTGATCCGTGTAAAGGAAAGAATGAATGGGGCCATGTATCGTGAGATTTTGAGTGAAAACCTCCTTCCATCAGCAAGGGCATTGAAGATGAAACGTGGCTGGGTCTTTCAGCATGACAATGACCCCAAACACACCGCCCGGGCAACGAAGGACTGGCTTCGTAAGAAGCATTTCAAGGTCCTGGAGTGGCCTAGCCAGTCTCCAGATCTCAACCCCATAGAACATCTTTGGAGGGAGTTGAAAGTCTGTGTTGCCCAGCAACAGCCCCAAAACATCACTGCTCTAGAGGAGATCTGCATGGAGGAATGGGCCAAAATACCAGCAACAGTGTGTGAAAATCTTGTGAAGACTTACAGAAACGTTTGACCTCTGTCATTGACAACAGAGGGTACATAAAAGTATTGAGATAAACTTTTGTTATTGACCAAATACTTATTTTCCACCATAATTTGCAAATAAATTCATTAAAAATCCTACAATGTGATTTTAGTTGAAGTGTACCTATGAGGAAAATTACAGGCCTCTCTCATCTTTTTAAGTGGGAGAACTTGCACAATTGGTGGCTTACTAAATACTTTTTGCCCCACTGTATGTCATGCAATAAAATGCTAATTACTTACTTAAAAATCATACAATGTGACAAATTAAAGATCTGTGCGGCCCTCTGAATGATTGTCTCAACCCAAAGTGGCCCCCTTACAAGAAATAGCGAGTAACACTGTTCTAGACTCTAGAGATCACCACATGCAGCCATTTGGTGTTTTCTGCAATGTTTCCTTTGCTGTGAACTGAAAAATGACCTCTAGCAGCAATCAGCGCAGAGGTCGTCTACTTCGCTAACCTAACAGATAAGACATCCCCTTTAAAGCCCAGAATGCCCTAACAGACAAAAGCATACCATTTAAGGTCCAGAATAGTCCACACTAACAGACAGAAGAAACTGCGTGAACCACACACACACACCAACATTTCTGCTAAATTGCAAAAACTGTATTATTATATTAAAATGGTCTACAGCCTGGACCTCCATATGCCCAGACACGAGATGGCTAGTGAAATAGCCAGACGACCTTTACTGAACAAACTCTTGGCTTGAGATGAGAATAGAGATGAACCCTGCGAGACTAATGCCAAAATGTTTTATTTTTTGTCTCAGTTTGATTGGCTGGGCCACTCAAGGACTTTCACATTCTTGTTCTGATGCCAATCCAGCATTGCTTTGGCTGTATGCTTGGGGGTCATTGTCCTGTTGGAACATACATCTTTTTCCCAGTCTAAGGTCGTTTGGACTCTGAAGCAGGTTCTCATCAAGGACTTCCGTGTATTTGGCATTCATTGTTCCCTCTATCCTTACCAGTCTCCCAGTCCATGCCGCTGAATAATCCCAATAGCATGATGCTGCCACCTCCATGCTTCACAGTAGGGATGGTGTTAGACTGGTGATGAGTTGTGCCTTGTTTTCTCCAGACACAGCGCTTTGCATTCAGGCCAAAATGCTCAATAGTATCATCAGACCACAGAATATTTTGTCTTATCTCAGAGTCTTTCACGTGTCTTTTTGGAAACTCCAGGCGTGCTGTCATGTGCCTTTTTCTCTGGAGTCACTTCCGTCTGGCCACTCTCCCATAAAGCCCAGATTGGTGGAGTGCTGTAGAGACTGTTATCCTAGCCAAGAAACTCTGTGGTTCTGTTAGAGTGGTCATTGGGTTCCTGGTCAACTCTCTGACCAAGGTCCTTCTTGCCCGGATTTTTGTAGTTGTTGATATGATGGAGACCACTGTGCTCTTGGAAACTTTGAACGCTCTAGAAATTGTTTAATAGCCGTCCCTAGATTTATGCCTCATCCCAATTAGATCTTGGAGCTCTACGGAGAGTTCCTTGGACTTTATGGGGGTATATTTTCTGCTCTGACATGCACGGTCAACTGTGGGACCTTATATAGACAGGTCATGTCCAAACAATTTAATTTACCACAGGTGGACTCCAATCAAGTTGTAGTGAGTGACATCTCAAGCATGATCAAAGAAATTGGATGCACCTGAGCTTAATTTGTGGTGTCATAGCAAAGAGTCTGAATACTTATGTAAATAAGGTATTTCTGTTTTTTATTTGTAATAAATGTGCAAACATTTCTAAAAACATGATTTCACTTTATCATTATACGGTATTGTCTATAGATGGATGAGAAGTGTTTTAATCTATTTAATCCATTTTGAATTCAGGCTGTAACAGAACAAAGTGTGGAAGAAGTCCAAGGGTATGAATTCTTTCTGAAGGTGCTGTATGTCTCCTTTGTTCTTTACTTTAGTAAAGAAGCGTTGTTTTGTGTAAAGATTGTTTGGTCTTGAATCTATAATTGATCCCTTGTGCCTCATCTCATCCTTTTCCCATATTCACTGAAATGTTCTATCTGTACAATATTGGCCTCGTGTTTGAGTGCCTATTCATCTCCATTCATCTCAACATGAGAACACATCAATAATTAGGCTCTTTTGTCTTTCATATTGGTGTTAAATTAAAGGCCCAGTGCAGTCAAAAATATGATTTCCTGTGTTTTATATATATTTCTACACTATGAGGGTGGAATAATACTGTGCAATTGTGAAGATGGATGATGCCATGTTAGTGTAAGAGCTGTTTGAAAAGACCGCCTGAATTTGAGCCTGTTTTGGCAGTACATTAGTTAATAGAACAATGGGAAAGAGAGTTTCAAACCTCTCTTCCAATAACAGCTAGTTTTTCGTTTTACCCTCCCCACGCAGACCACCCACTGGACACAGATGTCAGTTCAACGTCTAGTTTTGATTTACATTTGGTTGAGTTGTCAACTAATGTGAATTCAATGTGAAATCAACCCCCAAAAAATAGGAAATTCCCTTACGTTGATGCGTTTTTGAAAATTCAATCAGTTTTCCACATCATCACCAAAGACATCATGCCCATAGGGGGCACAGGGGCACAGGGGCACATGCCCACTCAGATTTGTCCTGTTTTAAAAAAATAATTGTATTTGTATATTTTGGTTGTTGTTTCTCTGTAATATTACTTGCCATCTAGCAATTTTATGAAGTTTCCTTTAGGTAGCCCAGATAGGTTCCCAATCTCTCAACCTCATAACTAGCTACCAAGAAGCCATTTCAGGCTATCAATCAAGTTAGAGTAGCTGGCTTGTCGAACTATCTTAGCTGGCATGCCTGCTGACAAGGTTGGTAGACTTTAGAAAAGCAATTACAAAATGTACTGAATAGGATTCACATTCCTTTCAATCATTTACAGATTTTGCAAAGATGCATAGAAACATATTTAGTTTCTAAAAATAAAAATAAACACCAGTCAGGAGGATACAGACAGCTCAAGAGGTATGCTTAGATATGCAGAAAAATACTTATTTTTTAAAAATGGAATTAAGCATAACGGTTTTGTCTCTAGATAGCAGGAAAAAGCTGTTTCAGATGTTTGAAAAATGATTCCCCTGGTCATCACAATGAATTTTGGGTTGAAATGACTGGAAACAATGTTGATTCAACCAGTTTTTGTCCAGTGGGCACTCCCAGACAGTCCTAGCAAAATTCTTGCTTGAGAAATTGCTCTTTGCAAAGAAGCTATTTTTGTTTATTTTTGACCATTTTAATTGAAAACAATCACAGTAAGGTACTTAATTGTTACATAGAAATGATTTGATATTGAGATAAAAACGGCTGCATTGGACCTTTAACATTACATTTCCATGGGAACCGTTTCCCCTGATAATAGACGCAGCTTGGCAACTTCAAGTGGACATCTCACTCTTACACTTTAATACTGCAGTAGGGATCTCATCTACACAGTAGCATCCTATACTCTGAGTCTGGCCATTTAATTAAAACTGTATGAATAACGCAATCAGAGTTAATTGTAGCCTGTGAGAAAAAAGTTCTGTGATGAATGGCATGTCATAAGCTTGAGTTGAGGCGAATCAGCCGATATAAAGAATATTTTAAAAAAGCTTTATTTAAAAGGTATTGCTTTGGACAGCTCACGTTATTCAATCATAGCTGTATTAATGTCACCATTAGGTCTGCTTGTCATGCCCTGGCCATAGAGAGGCTTTTATTCTCTATTGTTGTTAGGCCAGGGTGTGACTAGGGTGGGCATTCTATGTTCATTTTCTATGTTGTTTGGCCGGTGTGGTTCTCAATCAGAGGCAGCTGTCTATCGTTGTCTCTGATTGAGAACCATACTTAGGAAGCCTTTTCCCCACCAGTGTGGTGTGGGTAGTTATTTTCTGTTTAGTGTGGTTTGCACCTGACGGAGCTGTTTCAGTTGTTCTTTTGTTACTTGTTGTGTTCAGTTTAATAAATAACATGAACACGTACCACGCTGCGCTTTGGTCCTCACCTTCTTCCACCAACAGCCGTTACAGAACTACCCACCACCAAAGAACCAAGCAGCATGGTAAGGAGGAGCAGCGCTATCTGGAGAAATGGACATGGGAGGAGATACTGGAAGGCAAGGGACCCTGGGCACAATTTGGGGAGTATTGCCGTCCACAGGAGGAACTGGAGGCAGCTAAGGCTGAGCGGCAACACTACGAGGAGTTGGCACGGCTGGCAAGGAAGCCCGAGAGGCAGCCCCCCCCCCAAAAAAAAACATTTTGGGGGGGGGTTACATCTCAGCTCCCCGCATCTGCCGGGCTAGGGTGAGGATCCAGCCAGGACGGCTGGTGCCAGCCCTGCTCTCCAGACCTCCAGTGAGTCTCCTCGGGCCAGGATATCCTGTGTCGGCGCTGCGCACTGTGTCTCCCGTGTGTCTACACAGCCCAGTGCGTCCTGCGCCCCGCACGTGCCGGGCTAAAATGACCATCCAGCCAGGACGGGTTGTGCAGGCCCGTAGTTCGAGACTGCCAGTGCACCTCCACGGCCTGGTCTATCCTGTGACTCCTCCAAGGACCAGGCTGTCTCTCCGTCTCCTCCCGCCTGTCCGGCGCTGCCAGAGCCTCCCGCCTGTCCACGTCCCGCACCAGAGCCATAAAGAAGGCCCACCCGGACCCTCCCCTTTAGAGTCCACACCTTTGGGGGGGTACTGTCACGCCCTGGCCATAGAGAGGCTTTTATTCTCTATTTTGGTTAGTCCAGGGTGTGACTAGGGTGGGCTTTCTATGTTCATGTTCATGATGGAGCTGTTTCAGTTCTTTTGTTACTTGTTGTATTTAGTGTTCAGTTTAATAAATAACATGAACCACGCTGCGCTTTGGTCCTCACCTTCTTCCACCAACAGCCGTTACACTACTTTAGCTGCTGTGTTAGAGGTGTCAAACCTTCAATGACATGAAACATGGCCGCTCTTTACAATCCATTCTGAGGAATTGGCCTACTGATTCTAAAAAGTGGGGGCGTGGGTGTCTGACACAGCAAATCAATATGGAGAGTTTGCGCTCTTCATAGCTTCTAAAGTCCACCTCCTCAATTCCCTCTTCTCTATTCTTGAGAAATGTAAACAGGAGACTAATGAAATAAATAATTTGATTGCATCGTCTGACTCACTTCTCTCTCCCAGGCCCTAATGGACTCTACATTTTGTCTCAGCTGAAAATTCATAATCTCTCACACACGCGTGGGTAGGTGGGTTTTCTATTACAGCATATTGGATGACCATCATTCATATGACATTGATAGGTTTAGGCTACTCACATTTGCTGTATACCCATCATGCGGTTGCTACAACCTAGCCTACAAATAAAAGTTCATAATGTAGTTGCACAGGTCGAGAGACAAATTGGAGTAATCAAGGTGAGACAGTGACGTGTTCAATACCGTTTCACACTCTTGCCTGTATCTAGCTGATCTGAGGGGTAATCAATAGTCCAAGTAGTTGCATTCCGTTTTGCAACTAAAACGAGAGTTTCTATTGGACAAATTCAGGTAGGTTCATCCAAGTTTCGTTCCGCTTCTGTTTTAAGAAATATTTTGCAACCGAATCGGCAGAATGAATACACCCCAGATAACCCGCACACACCTTTCACTTTCATAGGATCCACATACAGCATCATCACTTTGCTCGTATAATTCTCTCACATCTACGCACTCCTCCTCTCAGCTTTTCCCTTCACTTGTGGATTTCAGTGCACAACACAACGAAATATAGCTAGCTCTCTCCCTCTGCATCTCCTTAATTTTTAAAGATCAACCATTTTGAGAAAATTAATTTAACTATTGTCCTCTCTCTTTGAGTCAACAACTCACCATACTGCAGTGCTAGCTAGCTGTAGTTTATACAGCTTATGCTTCCGGTAATAGAGTAATTCTCTGAACCTTTGATTGCTTGGACAACATTTCAGTTCATGCTGCAAGAGCTTTGATAGGTCGGAGGACGTCCTCTGGATGTAGTCATAATTACTGTGTAAGTCTATGGAAGTTGGTGAGAGCCATGAGCCTCCTAGGTTTTGTATTGAAGTCTCCTACCCAGAGGAGGACGGAAAATAGCTGTCCTCCGGCTACACCATTGGTCTACCCTAGAGGGTGCTGTTGAGGCTACTGTAGACCTTCATTGCAAAACAGTGTTTTAACCAGTTATTTGGTGACGTGAATATGTTTAGTATAGTTTCAACTTTACATTTAAAGAAATGAAATTCACTGAGTAGGATGGTCCTTCCCTTCCTTCTCTGAGGGGCCTCCACTGTCTCACACACACACACTGTATCACAGTTTGTGAGCACTGAGGACATGCTTGAGAGGAACAACAAAACACTTTATTCAATATAACCTCAATAAACAACTTGTTAAATAGGAGCGCCCTGTGAGTGTTATCTAGCTCCACGGTCCACCACTCAGTAGTAAATAACTGAATCATCTACCTTAACAGCACGAGTGCCAGTAGAGCCAGGTAGGAGGAGAGCTAGCTACAGTAGCACTCCTCAGTTTTCCTCACACAGGCCCATAACATTGGAGACTTCCTGCTGGCCGGACTTCCTACAGACCAGCAGCCGGGGCCACATCCACTCATTTTGACAAATCACCTTCACTCTGCTGATCCGGCTCTCTCTTCTCTGTCCTCCACCCCCCCACTGAGCCTCTGAGCCGTGCGGGTGCCACTTGACTCCCTCTCTCTTTCTCTCTCTCATGCCTGCCTCAACACCTGCTGCTTCTGCTGAGAGCTGTCAGGGACGGTCAGGGACAGTCAGGCATAGTAAGGCATCACCTCGCCACCACGCCGAGTGGGACTGGACAACACGGACCACAGCACAGAGCGGTAACCCTACCCGAGGGTAAACATCCAGAGAGCAGTCAACTGTCCACCTATTATTGCTCTATTGTGAGCAGAGCAGCTAGATTCAAAGAAACTAGACCGTGTGCTACTGCTAATTACAATGGATTGAACTATAAGGATGTAGAGCACCATTCCCCATGAAATGTCTAGTCTACATCATGCAAAAGCAATTATCAAAACAGTAGAGCCACACAAAACCACTCAACAGTCAAAAAGCTGTGCTCAGCCAGCCAATAGGAAAATATACCGTATGCCCCCTCACCCTGTATGCACACTACAGTGTAGGAATGTTTTATGTCATGACTGACACTATAGGATTGAGGACATGAAATGGGAGCGAAACACAGCAGCCTTCCCCAAGGCAGGGAGGATAATTAATCTCTTTGATATGAAATGGATGGGTAACCGTGACTCCACAGCTGTACTGACAACAACTGTAGCAGACTAGAGTCTAGAAGAGTCTACAACAGGCTGGGAGAGACACAGTTTGGCTGTATTATGATGAGGAGGATCTAAAGAGAAACTTGGCCATTGGCTGGAGGGGACCACTGTAACCAGAGAATCAGGCCTTGATGTATTACCATGACGATGGGGGGATCCTACCGCCAAACGCCAACCCTGTGGTGACATCAGGCTGGATTGATTGCTGAGGCTGCTGAGATCACTGAACCAGATGGGCTGAAATCCAATCAAGTCCAATCCTCTCACTCGTTCCTTCCCCTTTCCTCTGGCCTCATTGACTTCGGATGGAATGCCTCCGCTGTAGATGCCTCCGCTGATCTAACATCACGCCTATCCATTCAGTTAAGCACATCAATTTACCTGCCACCGAAGCGTGTCATGATTTACCAGCCCACCAGGTCTGTCGTGTCCAACCTGCCCCCTGTCTACACGCTACACAGGCTATACAGTCGGTGTACTGCTCAGTGCACTGTGTTAATTGCAAAACAGGGCAGAGTGGTGTGCATGCTGTCGACAGGACAGCGTGTTCTATTATATATATGGTACGTTACAGTGTATGATAGCCTACCATGAATTATACAGTATGGGTATTTAACCATTTTCCAGTATATAGAGTGAAACTGTACTGTGATTTATTCATATAGTAGAGTAACGTACTGGCTTCACGAAGTTGTTGATGAACACTTTGCAACGCTGTTAGTGAACAATGGTCCTGTGATTGCCCTGCAAGGTCAAGGAAGTAACGCTGTTTCATCAAGCAATAAATGGTGAATAAAATGAATGTCCAACTCTTCGCCGTCATCATGTTTCATTTAGAGTCCATTACACCCCAGAAGGCCTGCTGCTTTTATAGATTTTTGTTCAATACATGCCATTATCAGTGAGATATTTACGCCACTGACCAGAGTGTACACTCGCTTTATGGTGCTTCCGAGAGCCCATTGTGTTACTCTATTAGTGCATAATGAATGGTGCTAAATAACAAATGCAAAGTGCTGGCTGGGAAAGGAAATCCTGCCTGATTTAAAATGTACATGCACTATGGAAATGTGTGGAGGAAACCTCAATCACATCCACCTAGAGAGAGAAACACACATTCAAGTTCACCTGGAGAATATACTGAATAGCCCGTCTACCTTGAAGGTATGTCTGTGCTCATCAAATTGTTTAATTGTAAAAAATAATAATACGTTTAAAAAAAAAGACAGGTACAATAGAGACAATTTTGAAGATGTCACCTTTTCCTCAAAGAAAACATATTGCATAGGTGCATAGGTGAATAGTGAAAGAAATATGGTTCTTAAAATCTGTGAAATAATGATCACAATTTGTTGAATGAATTGTCCACAATCCACTTGCAAATAAATAAAGACCACTGAAAACCTTTAGAGACTAGGCTACACTAAAAATGATGCACATAGCCTAAAGCACAATACACAGAAACAAACACAATACATAGAAACAAACACAATACATAGAAACAAACAAGCAAACACAGACTGACCAATAAATAACAGTTCATTGCGTTTATGATTCAAGTTGCCATTGCATCATATTTCCCAAGATGTGTGCATATGCTAATGAGGGAACTTTCACAAGATCTGTGTGATAATGAAGTCCGATCAGAGGTTGTAACTTAACTCACCTGCTGGCGACCTGTCTGTCTCCTCCATGGTCCTGCATTTGCGCAGCGCGAGGAGCCCCTGCGCTCTTCAACTGACCGGTTGATTCACCGGGGTTTGGTGGCAATAAACCGAAGAGATCTCCTGTTTTTTTTAACTATTCTATTTTAAATTAAATGAATCATATTTCAACATCAACGAATGAGTCCATATATGAACGTTTTATTTTTAAACTGCAGTTGTGTTTTTGTTTAAACTATGCAGGGTTCTCTTGTCTGAAAAATGAATAGCCTATAGTGTGAACGGACTTCAGGTCCGTCTTTGTGTCTTGTTTTCCCCTCTGTGTTGGTAGTAATTCTCTGTTTGGTTCCGTGCGTAAAGGCGCTCTTCTATTTAGGGTTATTCGGTGCCAATGGAGAATTGACTCCGTTATCTTCTATGGTTTGGCGAATGGTCGGTAAGATTGCCCGTTTGTCTCTTGAAAGCGCACATCCACCCTCAACCTGCGAGGCAACTAGAGGCGGGTGTGTGTTTATCTTTCGCTCTTCTTGGGGTCTGCATGACCCAATTCAACACCACACCAAATCCATTCATTTGCAGCATACTTTTCAGCCTGCGTGGAAAATGACCCGACTCTCTATCTGCACCTATTCACCGTTTCTCCATGTGTCCTCTTTGAATCAGAGTGCTATTGTTGCTTTTCGCTCTCCTTTTCACAGCTGTTCCAATCTCTCTGCTGCTTAGCACTACCAGCCAGCTCTTTCATTGTTCCCTCCCGTCTCGTCGTCTCCACCACTCCACCTTCTGGCAGCAGAAGCGCGCTCTCACGTGCACTGGGTCCTAGTGCCTGGGGTTTGTTCCCAATATGTCTGTGACTTACCACACCAATGACTGTTGCGTAATTCAGTAGTTTATGGCCTCAAGTACTGTCAATGAATTTACTGGTTGGTGGTTCCCTGGCCTTGTTTAACAACAGGCAGGCATGCAGGCATCTTTGTCATCCTGAATAGATTGGATTGGTGGAATGGGATTAGAATAACAGGGATAACCTTATCAACCTTAGCGCATAGTCGCCCACTAATCCTTCGTGAGCAGTCATCAGAAATCACGGATCAGAAAGGTTGACGAGTAGAGGAGTTGAACGGTTGGGAACTCGTCGTCGCCATATCCCCCTCAGGCTGGCCATTTGTTCCACTCAAGACCCACTGCTCCAGAACTAAGACAGCCTAGGCCTACAAGGTGCAGAAGATAAGCTGGTTACACACATAACCAGGACTGGATCAGCCCACGGGAAGAGGGAAGAAAAAGGAGCTTCAGCCTCTGTAACAACTACACGGCCAGTTTATTAGGTACACCACCCCGTTCACGAAAATGGATCGCTCCTACAGACAGTGACTCGCCTGGCCATGGCTTGCTATATAAAACAGGCAGACAGGCATTGAGGCACTCAGTTACTGTTCGATAGAACATTAGAAGGGGGAAAAAGAGTGGCCTAAGTAACTTTGATCGTGGTATGATCGTCGGTGCCAGGCTCGCCGGACCCAGTATCTCAGAAACGTCCGCCTTCCTGGGATTTTTACGCACGACAGTGTCAAAGTGTTACCGAGAATTTTGCCACAAACATGAAACATCCAGTCAGATGAGGTCCTGTGGGCGAAAACACTTTGTTGATGACATAGGTCTAAGGAGAATGGAAAGAATCGTGCAAGCTAACTGACGGGCCACAAACAGACAAATAACGGCGCAGTACAACAGTGGTGTGCAGAATGGCATCTCGGAATGCACAACTCCTCCGTCATGGATGGGCTAACGCAGTAGATGACCACCCCGGGTTCCACTCCTATCAGCTAAAAACAAGAAGAAGCGGCTCCAGCGATCACCAACACTGGACAATTGAGGAGGGAAAAAAACATGGCCTGGAACATGACAGCAAGTTCAGTTAACTTGAGTGGCCTGAGCAGTCCCCAGATCTCAACCCAATAGAGCATCTTTCGGATGAAATGGAACGGGCTGCTCGCAGCATGAATGTGCTGTCGTCCAATCTGCAGCAACTGTGTGATGCCATCGCGTCAGCAAGGACCAAGGTCCCTGGGGAACGATTCTGACACCTTGTAGAATGCCCCCAAGAATTCAGTCTGTTCTGGTGGCAAAGGGGCATCCGACCCGGTACTAGATGGGCGTACCTAATAAAACTGTTCGGTGAGTGTATGTCAGTACTGAGAGTATGTCTGCCTCTACCTATGTCTTGAAACAATATCAGTGACCTCTATTGTATTCTATTGCAGTCTTTTCCTGTTTAAGTAACATGTATTGAAAAGACAGTTATTTGATCAAGTATCATCAGTTCGATGATCTCACCTTTTGAGAGGTTCAAGACTTCTCACACTCTTTGGGAATTGGGCAAGAAGCAGTGAGGCAGAGAGTGAGAACTAGGCTGTCATAAATCATGTTGAAGGTCAAGTACTGTGGACTGACAAAAGGGAGCGGTGTGGGTCAAGTAAGTCCAGGGGGGCTTGAGCCGTGAACAAATAGAGCAACACTACTTGTCTGCTCTCCCCTCTCTCCCTCTCTCTCTCTCACACTCTTTCTCTCTCCAGAGAAGTTGCTCTGTATCCTTCCTTCCTTCCTCCATCTCTCTCTCTCCTCTTTTTTCAGACACCAGACCTTCATTGCTCTTGTCCTAGTTTTCACTTTTGTGTGTCACCTCTTCCTCTCATTTACAGGGGTGGCCTCCTTTCTCTCTGTTCTCAAACTTGTTTTCTTGTTCCCCAAAGTGAACTATAAAACAGTGGACTGTTTCACTGCACTGTTTTTCTTTCTAAAAGGATATAATAACATCAGTGGCCTGTCATGCTTACATTTGTTCTCTAATTCCTCTGAAAATAAATCAAAGCTTGGCAAAAAATGTCATCATGAAATATAATCTTCCTAACCTTTATTGTCTCTCTCTATTTCCTATTGCCAGTGCAAGAAGGTCTGTGGATATCCATCCTTACCCCATAAATTGTTTGTAATGTCCCAGTGTTATATAACAAGAGGAGAGTGTTCAAGGGGAGGGTGGTCTAGATATGGAGAGCTTAGATGTGTGTTATAAACAGGGGTGCAACTTTGGTTTTAGAAGTGGTGGGGGACATAATTTTTTAAATATATATTTTTATCCAGTCGGATAAACACTCCAAACAGCCTATTCGACCGCTCGGGGGTGTCCGCATGGTCCTAAAACACACCGTTGCCTCGTTTTGTTATCACATTCCAATGATAAAACTGGGGAGACGAAAATGCAATTTCAGAATATGGGGGGGACATTTCCCCCCTGTCCCCGGTGAAAGTTGCGCCCCTGGTTATAAATGTGGCTCAGACACTGAGCTGTTCTGACAGCATAGGAGACTTGTTTACTCCACTGATGTTGGGTCAGCTTGAGAGGACGTGTCTGGGATCATCAGCATCTCTTTAGAGAACATCAATAAGACATGTCCTAATGTACAATGCAGACAGGGGGTCACCCTGTACCAGAGAGAGATAGAGAGAGTGAGAGCAAGAGAGAGTGAGAGCAAGAGAGAGAGAGAGAGAGAGAGAGAGAGAGAGAGAGAGAGATAGAGAGAGTGAGTGAGAGCAAGAGAGAGAGAGAGAGAGAGAGAGAGAGAGAGAGAGAGAGAGAGAGAGAGAGAGAGAGAGAGAGAGAGAGAGAGAGAGAGAGAGGTCATAATAATGGCATTAGAGCCATAATAAGGAAAGAATAATAAAAGCCAAAAATGTATTTTGTTTGCACTGGACCAAAGCCCTGTGTGGGTGTGACTGTTCAAGTTTTTTTTAAAGGCACTTACCAGAGAAAGTGTATCACCTACAGTAGAGGTTAGTACAATAACCACCTATTCAAATCAAATGTTATTTGGCACATGTTTCGTAAACAGCAGGTGTAGACTAACAGTGAATTTCTTACTTACGGATCCTTTTCAAACAATGCAGAGCTAAAGATAAAAAATATAAATAGTGACATGAGGAATAAATACACAGTGAATAACGAAAAACAATAACAAGTAAAAAAATAACATGGCTTTATACAGGGAGTACGAGTACCGAGTTGATGTGCAGGGGTAGGAGGTAATTGAGTTAGTTATGTACATATAGTAGTGCTAAAGTGACTAGGGGACAGGAACGATAATAAACAGCAGCAGCAGTGTGTGGTGAGTATGAAAAGTGTGTGTGTGTATGAGTGTGAGTGTTTGTGTGGCATCAGTATGCATTTGTGCGTGTTATATGTGTGTGGGCATATGTAGTGTGTGTGTTTATCACAGGAGGTTGGTGGCACCTTAATTGGTGGAGGACGGGCTCGTGGTAATGGCTCGAACGGAATAGGTGGAATGGTATCAAATACATTAAACACATCGTTTCCATGTGTTTGATGCCATTCCATTTCCTCCATTGCAGCAATTATTATGAACCGTCCTCCCCTCAGCAGCCTCCAGCGGTGTGTATGTATGTGTTGGTGTGTCAGTGTAAGTATGTGTGAGTGTGTAGGTGGAGTCCAGTGTGTGTGCATAGAGTCAATGCAAGAGAGTTAATGCAAAAAAAGGGTCAATACAGGTATTCTGGGTAGCCATTTGATCATTTATTTAGCAGTCTTGTTTAGCGTTCTTATGGCTTGGGGGTAGAAGCTGTTCTGTTGGTTCCAGACTTGGTGCACTGTTACCGCTTGCCGTGCGGTAGCAGAGGGAAAATTCTATGGCTTGGGTTGCTGGAACCTTTGACAATAGTTTGGGCCTTCCTCTGACACCTCCTGGTATAGAGGTTCTGGATGGCAGGGAGCTTGGCCCCAGTGATGTACTGGGCCGTACTCACCACCCTGTGTAGCACCTTGTGGTCGGGTGCCTTGCAGTTGCCGTACCAAGAGGTGATGCAGCCAGTCAAGATGCTCTCAATGGTGCAGCTGTAGAGCTAGTGCTACACTTTCACAAAGACTTCATTGATGCTTGTTCTTAAAAAGCACAAAAAACTGACATCGATACAAAAAATGAACAGTTGGGAAACATGCACAGACATCGGGTTTATAACCCATCACGAGTGGGAATATCAAAATGTCACACCGCACTTCAGGCTTCTGCAGGGGTATTCGTCAGTTGGGACACCTAGTCCAAAGACTTTGATTTAATAGCAAGTAAGCCTAGTTCTTCTTAATTTGCTGAATTAGAATGTTAACATCATAGAGATCCTATTAAGTATTCTAATGACTAATTCTGTGGTTAAAGCTGCCATATGTATATTTTGGGCACATGTGAGTTATAAATCTGTCATTCTCATTGAAAGCAAGTCTAAGAAGAAGTAGATCTGTTCTATATGTGCTATTTTTATACTTCTGGTTCTTAAGTTTCGTTTTTGGCCCTAATAATTGGAGTCATTGTCCACAAGGCAGCACTATGGGCTGTCTAGTTCCTGCCTATCCTTTCTTTGGATTGGTGGATGCATCTCCGCTGAATTGGGCCTAGCTCTTCCTCTCTAGCTGATTAAGATTATGTCATAGAACAAAATGTATAAGATCTCCTAAGCCTGTGTTGAACACAGACCTTAATTTCGGGGGTTTATCCTACAAAACGCCATTAAATTCCCCATAAGCTTTGTCCAACTGACCATTGTGGAGTTAGTGCCTACAAAAATACGTAATTACTATTTCTCTCCATAGCACTTTCAACATTTTGTCGTACATGATAGTAAACGCAGTTATATATTTTTTTAAAGTATTACACTATAAATCCCATAATGCTATTGGCGAATGTTTTCGTTGTGATTGGTCAGACGCCTGTGAACTGGTTGACGTGTATTACCGTGCGCCTTTAACCTTGTCCATGAGGATATTATGAAAGTCTCCTGTTTGTTCGCAGTTTTATAACCTGTCTTATGTTATTTGTTTGTAAACCTTCGAAAAACGATGAGCAAATATATTCTGCCCGTCTCGGTCTTTGGAACAGTGTTTGGGTCCGCTGTTTTATTGAAGTGAGTCGCCAAAGAAATTCCTTCTCAAAAAGCTAGAAGAATCCTAACAACTATACCTTTTGCCATCCGCTGATGCTTCTGTAGTCTTATGACAAAGCTCCCCAATCCATCAGGGGTTTGATGTAATGAAACTGCCAGTCACAGTTAAAGATATATAATGCACAGTGCTACTTAACATTGCATGTTGTAATGTGTAGCCAAAACCTTTCTAAACCATCTCTTACAGCTTGAGTGTCACTCTGAATTATGATTGTGTCATTCTCCCCATAGGAACCATGTTACTGGAGGCCCTTGTCCCAGTAAGGCTAAAATTCCAGGGAAGACCGTGGTCATAACAGGAGCCAACACAGGGATTGGTAAAGAGACAGCCAAAGAACTGGCCAAGAGAGGTACAGAGAATTTGGCTACATCATAGCGACAACTAACCACTTATTTTACGCAAGGGCTTGTTAGTAGGCCACATATTTAGACAATGCAATTATATTCCATTTTGGTCACTGTAAGGGATCTCGTCCTCCTCTTCTGAGAAGGATCGGAGGATCAATTTGCAGCGTGGTAAGTGTTCATGATGTAAACTGAACACTGAAATACAAAAAAAACAAAGTGACCGAACGAAAACCGAAACAGTCCTGTCTGGCGACATACACAAAGACAGAAAATAAACACCCACGAAACACAGGTGGAAAAAGGCTACCTAAGTATGATTCTCAATCAGAGACAACTAACGACACCTGCCTCTGATTGAGAACACAGAAACCAACATAGGAAAACAAACAGACTGCCCACCCCAACTCACGCCCTGACCATACTAAAACAAAGACAAAACAAAGGAACTAAGGTCAGAACGTGACACACTGGCTATTATTATAGTTTTACTATTATTATGTAATGTTTGTCTTTACTATTGTGTGATTGGCTAGTTGTTACAAGTAATTCAAGCAACCATAATTGCTTGAGAAAACAACCAGAACGACCTTAGTATTAATAATGAGTTACCTACAGTTGAAGTCGGAAGTTTACATACACCTTAGCCAAATACATTTAAACTCAGTTTTTCACAATTCCTGACATTTAATCTAAGTGACAATTCCCTGTCTTAGGTCAGTTAGGATCACCACTTTATTTGAAGAATGTGACATTTCAGAATAGAGTGATTTATTTCAGATTTTATTTCTTTCATCACATTCCCAGTGGGTCAGAAGTTTACATGCACTCAATTAGTATTTGGTAGCATTGCCTTTAAATTGTTTAACTTGGGTCAAATGTTTTGTGTATCCTTTCACAAGCATCCCACAATAAGTTGGGTGAATTTTGGCCCATTCCTCCTGACAGAGATGGTGTAACTGAGTCAGGTTTGTAGGTCTCCTTGCTCGCACACGCTTTTTCAGTTCTGCCCACAAATTGTAAATGGGATTGAGGTCAGGGCTTTGTGTTGGCCACTCCAATACCTTGACTTTTTTGTCCTTAAGCCATTTTGCCACAACTTTGGAAGTATGCTTGAGGTCATTGTCCATTTGGAAGACCAATTTGCGACCAAGCTTTAACTTCCTTACTGATGTCTTGAGATGTTGCTTCAATATATCCACATAATTTCCCTACCTCATGATGCCATCTATTTTGTGAAGTGCACCAGTCCCTCCTGCAGCAAAGCACCCCCACAACATGATGCTGCCACCCCCGTGCTTCACAGTTTTGATGCTGTTCTTCGGCCTGCAAGCTTTCCCCTTTTTCCTCCAAACATAACGATGGTCATTATGGCCAAACAGTTATATTTTTGTTTCCTCAGACCAGAAGACATTTCTCCAAAAAGTATGACCTTTGTCCCATTGTGCAGTTGCAAACCGTAGTCTGGCTTTTTTATTGCAGTTTTGGAGCAGTGGCTTCTTCCTTGCTGTGCGACCTATCAGGTTATATCTATATATGACTCGTTTTACTGTGGATATAGATACTTTCCTCCAGCATCTTCACAAGGTCCTTTGCTGTTGTTCTAGGATTGATTTGCACTTTTCGCACCAAAGTACGTTCATCTCTAGGAGACAGAACGCGTCTCCTTCCTGAGCGGTATGATGGCTGCGTGGTCCCATGGTGTTTATACTTGCATACTATTGTTTGTACAGATGAACGTGGTACCTTCAGGCATTTGGAAATTGCTCCCAAGGATGAACCAGACTTGTGGAGGTCTACAATTTTTTTTCTATAGTCTTGGCTGATTTCTTTTGATTTTCCCATTGATTTCCCAATACATCCAGAGATACACCGCTAATTGACTCAAATGATCAGAAGCTTCTAAAGCCATGACATAATTTTCTGGAATTTTCCAAGCTGTTTAAAGGCACAGTCAACTTAGTGCATGTAAACTTCTGACCCACCGGAATTGTGATACAGTGAATTTTAAGTGAAATAATCTGTCTGTAAACAATTGTTGGAAAAATGACTTGTCATGCACAAAGTAGATGTCCTAACCGACTTGCTAAAACTATAGTTTGTTGACAAGAAGTTTGTGGAGTGGTTGAAAAATGAGTTTTAATGAATACAACCTAAGTGTATGTAAACTTCCGACTTCAACCGTAGCTACTCTTTCCCATTTTCTATCCTTTTCCATCCAATCAGGTGGTCGAATCATTATGGGGTGCAGGGATATGGAGAAATGTGAGGCGGCTGCCAAAGAGATTCGGGGGCAGACACTGAATCCTCATGTTTACGCACGCCACATAGACCTGGCCTCCATCAATTCCATCCGCCAGTTTGCAGAGAGAGTCAACCAAGGTCAGTTAAAATACGCACTGGAGAGACATCAACTCAAATGAGACCCATTGGAAGTAACGGCCACTTTATGAGTTGAGCTACACCCAGACAATGGTGTGTGTGTGTGTCTCTCTCTTTCTCTCTGTGTTTCTCTCTGTGTCTCTCTGTGTGTGTGTTTTCTTCATGTCATTGCAGAGGAAACTCATGTGGATGTGCTGATAAACAATGCAGGCGTAATGAGATGTCCAGCAGGGAAGACAGAGGATGGGTTTGACATACAGTTTGGAGTGAACCATTTAGGTATGTTCCTGACTACTCCCAAGTAGTGTGCACTTTCTGCAGGGTTTTATTTCGTACTGTTGCTTTACATTGTATTATAAATACATAGCTATAATATAGGAGAATATGGGCATTGTCATATGTTCATGTTACTGTGTTCCTCTGTTTCTTCAGGTCACTTCTTGCTGACCAATCTGCTGCTGGAAAAGCTGAAGGACTCTGCCCCTAGCAGAGTGGTCAACCTGACCTCTCTTGCCCACATCGTCGGGGAGATCGATTTCAATGACCTCAACTGGGACAATAAGAAGTTTGACACCAAACGGGCCTACTGCCAAAGCAAACTCGCCAACGTTCTATTCACAAGAGAACTGGCCCAAAGGCTAGAAGGTAAGTCCAGTAGCTCTGTGTATGTGTGTGTGTGTTCTCTGTGTGGGTGGATAGGTTTGTCCTCTGTTTGGGTAGGTTTGTTATTTTTGTGTTGTTGGGTTTGTATTTTCCATTGATTACAGTATTGATTACTGTGTTGTTAATCTTTGTTGTGACAGGTACTGGGGTCACTGTGAATTGCCTACACCCCGGGGTTGTTGCCACAGAGCTGGGGAGACACACTGGCCTCCACCAATCGCAGTTCTCCAGCTCAGTGCTCAGTGAGTCCGCCGCCTTCTCATTGTCTATTACACTTGGAGATCCACTCACGTGAAAATGTTTGCTAAACCATCATATCAGTTTAGATTAATAGGCTCAGTAGGTCATAGTTGAAGCTCCCAATCTCTCAGGAAAAGTTATTCACAAAATGCTTCAAATGACCCCTAATGTCTCTGCCTCTCCCTGAAGGTCCGTTCTTCACCCTCCTGGTGAAGGGGCCAGAGCTGGGGGCACAGCCTAGTGTCTATCTGGCTGTGGCCGAGGAGTTGGAGGGGGTTACGGGCTGCTACTACGACGTCATGATAGAGAAGGAGCCAGCACCCAAGGCCCTCGACCAGGAGGTGTCCCGGAGGCTGTGGGAGGCCAGTGCCAGGCTGATGGGGCTGGAGCAGGCAGCATCAGCAGCAGTGCCAGCCTCAAATAGGGCCCAAGAGAAGCCCAGCACAGACCCAGACACAAAGATCATAGCCAAGCACTCACTGTCAGCGCTTGAGCAAACAGGAATGAACCCTGGAGTATGAGCCCTGATATGGAAAGAAGTCACAGTGAACGGTTGACTTTGCATAGGCGCCATTTTCTCTTGACAAGAGCATGTACAATATGAAATCGGAGCTAGCTGGAGATTTCGATTATGGCTCGTGAGACATATGCATATGCTACAGACTAATGCTTGATTTCACCTGCTTGTCCAATGTCCATACATCTGGAGATGTTATCGAGGCAATGATACAAGAGTGACTTGTCCAACATCACAGTGAGTGTTGGCTTACAGTAGGTTCCAGAGGGAGCAGGTTTTCATTCCAACCAATGTCAAGTTATATTTTAATGAATAATTATGGAAACCTTTCATGCCCAGATACTCTGAGACAGAAGGAGATGGAAATCACTGTTATTAAAACAGTTGTAATGTGTTATGAACTGAACACACAGGCTCAAGTTCACTGCATGTATTGTAATGAGTAAAGTATAATGTTGCCTCATCTGGCCATGATGAGGCTCAAGGGAAATGGTTCCCCTGTCATATTATTTTTTACATTTTTAACATTTATTTAACTAGGCAAGTCTGTTAAGAAAAAAATCTTATTTACAGTGACGGCTTTCTCCGGACGACCATGGGCCAATTGTGCGCCGTCTAATGGGACTCCCAATCACAGCTGGATGTGATACAGCCTGGATTCGACCCTGGGACTGTAGTGACGCCTCTTGCACTGAGATGCAGTGCCTTAGACCACTGCGCCACTCGGGAGAAGCAGTTGCTTATCATTGATTATACTATTATTCACTGAGCTAATCTAACAATACTAGAGTGAAAGTCGGAATCAGAAAAGTGGATACGCAATAATGAGATACCTAGAGTCGCATTATAGATCCCAAACTTAAAAAATATATATATATTCTCGGATTTCTTTAAGACATGATTAAGATAAGCACATACTGTGGAATCTGGAGCTGTATTTATGCTTTAACCCTGTCATGTTTGTTTGGGCTGGTTTATGTATTATTAATCGTTTGTGAGGAAGAGGGTTAGCATTCTACAGGCAGTGTTTTAAAAACTGTAATCTGCCAATTACCACCACCTGGTGGTGAGCTATCAAACTGAGGGCAACACATTTTGACCACTTATGTAATGAAGAAAATGGAGACCAAAGAAAACATTTCTTAACCCCCCCACAGAGCTTCTGCAAGCTTTGACTGCGTCTCACCAAAAATATGTTACTTACATGTCTTGATGTTTTCCTGTAGCTACATTGTTGCTTTATAACAACACATCACCTCACTATCTGGAGTCAGAAAACTGTTGATAAAACTGTCCAGGCTGGCATGCATTAATGGATACTGTTGGCATACACACAGCTTAAGTGCTTTGGATATATTAGCCCTGAACTCTCGGAGGGATCCATTTCACAGGGCTCTTCCTGTCAATAAAATCCCTAAATTCAGATTGAGAGAAAGACATCCACCATCTGAATGTACTCTGATGAGCATCGATCCCTGGAAACTAATACCGTTCACCAGCCAAATCTGGTGTCAGTTTACCAGCAATGACACTCCCTGGTGCCACCCTAAAAAGCTGAGGGTAATAGGAGATCAAGGGTTTTCCACATCCCTCTGATTTGGAAAAGCAGGTAATGTTTTGTAAAGTGGAATACCAGAAAGACTTTAACATATGGTTGTGAAGGGCCATAAAAGAGACACTGTTATTGCTCTCCCTAAACATGCACAAACATACAAAATCATATTCTTTAATGGCCATCTAGAATATGGTGTTATGGAAACACTTTTGACAATGAAAACAATGACCTTTTTGTTTCTGTATCTTATCTGAAGGTTCTGCAGTGATTTATTCATTCTTGCCTTGTGGTAGAATTTAGAAACATGTCTATCATGTCTGTGTGAGCCTTGAGGCATTTGTATACTGAACAAAAATGTAAACGCAACATGTTTTGGTCCTATGTTTCATGACCTGAAATAAAAGATTACAGAAATGTTCCCTATGCACAAAAAGCTTATTTCTCTCAAATTGTGTGCACAAATTTATTTACATCCCTGTTAGTGAGCATTTCCTTGCCAAGATAATCCATCCACCTGACAGGTGTGGCATATCAAGAAGCTGATTAAACAGCGTGGTCGTTACAGGCACCGTGTGCTGGGGACAATAAAAGGCCACTCTAAAATGTGCAGTTTTGTCACACAACACAATGCCACAGATGTCTCAAGTTTTGAGGGAATGTGCAATTGGCATGCTGACTGCAAGAATGTCCCCCAGAGCTGTTGCCAGAGAATGTAATGTTAATTTCTTTACCATAAACCTCTTCTAACATAGTTTTAGAGAATTTGGCAGTACGTCTAACCGGCCTCACAACCGCAGATCAAGTGTAACTACCTCAGCCAAGGACCTCCACATCCGGCTTCACCTGCGGGATCGTCTGACACCAGTCATCCAAATTAAACTGAGGAGTATTTATTTTTGTAATAAAGCCATTTTGTGGAGAAAAACTAACACCCATGGCTGCGTCCCTGTCCAGTCATGGGAAATGTGTTTAGTATACTTACATTTTTGCCAAAGTTTTTTTTATGGTGTTTAGTAGTGCAAGGGCACTTCACAGACTATTGCACACGAGCACTTCAGACTGCCCTCCCAGGCCCACACATGGCTGCACCCCTGCCCAGTCATGGGAAACCGATAAATTAGAACCTAATGAATTAATTTCAATTGGCTGATTTCCCTATATGAAATGTAACTCAGTAAAATTGTTGAAATTATTGCATGTTGCATATATATATATATATATATATATATATATATATATTGTATTATTTAAGCATCTCAACAGAAAAAACAACACTAGATATTCTATCCCAGTATTTTTATGAATAAGCAAAGAACACATGTTCTATCCTCTGCATGGATGACAGCATGAGTATGACGTTTGCGCTCTTGAACAGACTCTCTTGAACTACACATCCCAAAATGCACTTGTCGTTTCACAAAAAAATAGGTTCAAAGTACAGTATTTTCATGACCAGAGAGCAAATTTGCTGTTTGACAATTTAGTGAATTTGTAAACGTCTTGGGTCGCAATTTGTGAAGTTAATCTGCAACATAGTGCATTTGGTCGTCAAGAGACGTTTGTGAGGCGGTGTCATTACAGAGGAGAAGCTACAACAGGAAAAACACAACAACACTGTCGGTGAGTGCAACTTTACCATAGAGAGAACAATAAGCCAGATGTTTTACCGGATGTAGAAATCTGAAGCATCCGGTTGGCGTTTCCACTCAACACCAAATATGGTGATGAGAGGAAGCCCAGTGGCCGGCAGTGGGAGAAGACGGAGCGAGATGAATTTTGGACGAGATTCTGCAAATTTCCTCATCGATGAAACGTTTGATCTCAATACAGTTTTCTGTTCCCAAAACTAAAATATGTTACGAACATAGTACTTTTTGCCAAAGTTTCAAAAAAAAATTGCGTTGTTTTGTAAGTGCAAGGGCGAATTGAGATTCAGGCTAAGCGTTCCCTAACTGAAATATGCAAATACATGCTAGAACGCGCCAATAGGATCTCGTTAGTTCGTGCTTGTTCTGCCCACTATGATTAATTGTCTACCATTGGAAACGATTGGCTGTGGTCTATCTTTGGGTTATAAAAAAATCTTTGACTTTACTTTGTCAACTTTAAATTCTTCCATGCATCTTCCGCTGCAGTCTGCAATGCAGCATATGTCCCAGCGATTGCTACATAGCACAAAGTGTGCCTTAGAAGTGTAATAAATGTATATTTTTGTTCCAGCCAGGCACCTTTGGAACATCAGTATGGCAGCGCCACAGAGGGTGAGAGATTTGCCTGAGGATGTAGACACAGATGACTGCATGACTTCATACACTCACATTTACAGTCCAGATTTACTCAAGTAAGTGGAAATACAACCTTAACGTACCAACTGTACTTGAGCTGTGCATTGTCATTTGGAACAAAAGCAATGGCCAGTAGATTTTATAGGGAAATGTTATTACCTTAAGTGATGTAATAGGAAAAGATGACATAGGGCACTCTGTATAATACTGGTACTGTACATAAATTTTTAACAATATCTTTTCACAGAGACCAAGTGGCGTTCATAACTGGAGGGGGAACTGGAATTGGACTGCGCATAGCTGAAGTGCTCATGAGGTACTGTACCTGGAGTCTCTTGACGTACTACTCCATGCTCCCTGAGACTGTACCTTAACCCTCTGGTTGGGTTATCACTGCCTATCTTCTTTGACCTATAGAGCATGTTACTCTTCACCTAAGACCTTGTCACGTTTGGCTTTCTGGTACATCACATGATCTCAGCCTTAACCTTGCACCTTTCACTTGACATGTCCCTGCTCCCCTCACCCCTCATCTATCACATTCCCTTGGCCTTTACCCTGCCTACACCTGGGACTGCTCACCTCATGCCACTGTGTTCTACCTATAGCTTACTTGTGTCATCCGCAAACCACCATTAGAGGCAACTAAAACCTTATGCCGCATGTCATCACACACGGAACACCTTGCACCTCACCCCTAACCTCTCACCTCTCGTCTCTTTCAGGCACGGCTGTGACACAGTGATTGCCAGCAGAAACTTGGAAAAGCTGACAGAGGTCTGCTACCCTTATATCGTGTAGTAGACCAAACAAAAACGATGTTGATTAAATGTTGAATAAATGTTGATTTATCATGCTGATGTCTCGTCTATGTTTTCTTCCAGGCTGCTAAGAAGCTGATGGCAGCGACGGGACGCCGCTGTCTCCCTCTGACCATTGACGTGCGACAGCCCCAGACCATCTCCGCTGCCGTGGACGAGACGCTGAAAGAGCTGGGCAGGATTGATATCCTCATTAATAGTATGTAGAACTCACACGTGTGCACAGACAAACATGCACATGCACCCATACAACAACATTGTAGGTATGGGGGGGAAATTAAATTGGCTCTGCTGTGAAATTGTGTGCGACATTGATTTTAAGAAGCCATGTCGCGGTGAAAGCAGTGTGATTTTTGTTTAAATTATGACATTTTCTCAAGCAATGTCAATCTCTCTTTATCAACTGTTATCATATAGGCCTGTTTCAGATCACAAAGTCATCATCTGTTCTAGCTTTTATCGTTTTTGTTACGTTTATAACTTGATTTGCATTTCACAACATTTCAATCTCAGTCTTTCTTTACATTTGTACATTTTCTTTTTAATACCCAATTTTGAATGGAAACGTGTTAACGTTGGTTGTTTGAAATAGGTATATCTCTCTGGTCACCCCCAAAACCAATTCTTCCTTTGGCCGCCTCTCCTTCCAGTTCTCCTGCTGCCAATGACTGGAACGAACTACAAAAGTCTCTGAAACTGGAAACACTTATCTCCCTCACTATCTTTAAGCACCAGCTGTCAGAGCAGCTCACAGATTACTGCACCTGTACATGGCCCATCTATAATTTAGCCCAAACAACTACCTCTCCCCCTACTGTATTTATTTATTTATTTAGCTCCTTTGCACCCCATTATTTCTATCTCTACCTTGCACATTCTTCCACTGCAAATCTACCATTCCAGTGTTTAACTTGCTGTATTATATTTACTTTGCCACCATGGCCTTTTAAAACATTTTTTTTGCCTTTACCTCCCTTATTTCACCTCATTTGCTCACATTGTATATAGACTTATGCTTTCTACTGTATTATTGACTGTATGTTTGTTTTACTCCATGTGTAACTCTGTGTTGTTGTATATGTCAAACTGCTTTGCTTTATCTTGGCCAGGTCGCAATTGTAAATGAGAACTTGTTCTCAACTTGCCTACCTGGTTAAATAAAGGTGTTCTCAACTTGCCTACCTGGTTAAATAAAGGTGTTCTCAACTTGCCTACCTGGTTGAATAAAGGTGAAATAAAAAAATGAATGTAAAAAAAAATATGTAAGGAACTGTCTAGCGATCTATTTTATTTTATAGATGCTGCTGGAAACTTCCTGTGCCCTGCAATCTCCCTCTCCTTCAATGCCTTCAAGACAGTCCTGGAGATTGACACCATGGGTACATTTAACACCAGCAAGGTGGTCTATGAGAAGTGGTTCAAGGTACGGTACACTCTCAGTATGCACTGAGATTTTTCAATCAATTTCCTTCAATCTAACTACCTACCTTTTTCACATGACTTGCATGGATATTCCTGTTTGTTTTTCATTGTTGTGCTATTACCTCAGATAGTCATACTTCTG
The DNA here is from genome assembly GCF_002021735.2 of Oncorhynchus kisutch. NCBI lineage: Eukaryota > Metazoa > Chordata > Actinopteri > Salmoniformes > Salmonidae > Oncorhynchus > Oncorhynchus kisutch. Next base: position 22,331,017 of record NC_034193.2, read on the forward strand.
GTAAAATGTATGGATAGATAGACTTGATCATGTCTGATGTTTGTGTTCAGGACCACGGGGGTGCCATTGTAAACATCTCTGCCACCCTCGGCTACAGGGGTCAGGCTCTCCAGGTGCATGCTGGCTCTGCCAAGGCTGCCAACGGTAAGAAACGTTACAGTGTTATAACTCTATGATTGTAACTATATTGTTGTGTTTTTATGTGGTTCTATGTATTTGGTAGAAGTAGCTGTAGTCTTTTGAGTCAGCACTATTTCTCAGATATAACAGCAAGCCCACTAACAACTTCCCCTCTCTTTATTCATCCCACTACTCTTTTTCTTTTCACGTCTCTCTCCCTCAGATGCCATGACCAAGCACCTGGCTGTTGAATGGGGACCAAGTGGGGTAAGGGTTAACACCCTGGCACCAGGTCCTATTTCTGGGACAGAGGGCTTCCATAGACTGGGTAAGGATCTGTGGCTGCCTGGCTGTGATTTGATAAACATGTTTGGTTTGATTAAGCCGTGAGCCAAACTCACACATGGCCACACATACTTTTTAGTGATAAATCTTGCCACTCCTCTCTACCTTTTAATGAAGTATGTTTTATTACACACTTAAGTAGATCTGGGTAATTCTGTGTTATTTCTCTGCTAGTGAGGTCAAAGTTATCAAGAGCAGAGCCTTAGGGGCTTCCCGGGTGGCGTAGTGGTCTAGAGACTGTGCCACCAGAGACTCTGGGTTCGCGCCCAGGCTCTGTCGCAGCCAGCCGCAACAATTGGCCTAGCGTCGTCCGGGTTAGGGAGGGTTTGGCCGGTAGGGATATCATTGTCTCATCGCGCACCAGCGACTCCTGTGGCGGGCCGGGCGCAGTGCGCGCCAACCAAGGTAGCCAGGTGCACGATGTTTCCTCCGACACATTGGTGCAGCTGGCTTCCAGGTTGGATGCTCGCTGTGTTAAGAAGCAGTGCAGCTTGGTTGGGTTGTGTTTCGGAGGACGCATGACTTTCGACCTTCGTCTCTCCCGAGCCTGTACGGGAGTTGTAGCGATGAGACAAGATATAGTAATTACTAACAATTGGATACCACGAAAGTGGGGAGAAAAGGGGGTAAAATTAAAAAAAGATATAAAAAAAAAAGAGCAGAGCCTTAGGAGAGGTAAACTAAATTAAGTCCTCTTCAGTCTCATTTTTCTTTGCCCCAAATACTTGTTCTCACCCTCCCCTCCCCTCTTGTCTTCAGGTGGCAACATAGCAGACAGCATGGGCGCCTTCTCATCCATTCCGCTGCAGCGGGCAGGCAACAAGACTGAGATGGCCCACAGCGTGCTGTTCCTGGCCAGCCGCGCCTCCTCCTATGTGACGGGCCACATCATGGTGGCTGACGGCGGGAGCTGGCTCACCTCAGCCAATGATGTGTCCATGCTGCTCGGTATAGCTTCCTCTCAGTCTGCTAAACTCTGACACGGCCCCTCTCCCCGTCCCAGGTGTGTAGTACAGGGAAGGAGGTGCAGCTGTAGGTGTAGGGGAAGAGGACGTTGTGAAGTGTGTTGTGGATAAGTAGAGTGCATTTATCTTTAATCTAGAAAAAATATTCTTCTGCACTTTGTGACATCGGCTGATGTCAAATTTGATTGATTGATTGGAGTAAAGTGGCATAGTTATAGGGGTAGTGTTTTGCCCTGAGTTGGGAATAACTGATTGCTTAATTTGTCTGGCTTGTGTTTCATTTTCTTCTGTGGCCTTTCGCCTAAGGACACTTTAGATAGAGAAGCATCAACTTATTATTTGATATGCAGATACTGTCTTCAAATTAAATTGTGTTTATTTTGCTTTCAGGCTATTGGTCAGCTGAACTGAAGAGAGACAAGTAGATGGTGAAGAATCTGCTAAATATAAATCTATGGATTTGCCATGTATGATCTTTGAGACTGGAAAGCTACCATAGCTGATAGTGGTTAAGTGGACAATAGGAGGTAAACACAAATATTGACTGGAAATGATTGACCTAAAAAGACACATCACAGCCACATGTTGAAAATGAGATAGATTGGCCCAATCATGTTTCAAGCGTTGGATAATGAGTTAATCCACACCATTTAAAAAAATTGTAATGACTAAATACAATAACTACTTTGGATTAAGAATCAATATGTTGATGAACGTGATTAGTAAAATTGCCTTCTGTAGTTGTTGAATCATGTAGGCTAGTTGTTGAAATTACATTGTAAAGCACTTACAATTTCCATACACAATGTCCAGAAATGTTCCTAATAAACCTTGACATAATGACATTTAAAAACTCTGCCTCCATTTCAAACATCACAACACTTTTCTAACCTCATCATACATGTACTGAAATTGAGTATTCAAAATGAATCCTCCAAGCAAACACTGAGTTTTCACATAGCATGCCCTACTGTATGACCATATTGCTCTAGATAAATGGCGAATGAAACAGTAACACCAATAGTATAGCCAGAAAGATAATACATTATTAATATGCATTGATTAAAATCTGCCAGAGGGGGGCGCCAACGTACAATGCAGTAGAAATTGGGACCTTTGCTTTGGATTCAATGTGTGTTGTGTTGCTAAGATGTTAAACTTGCCAATATACCCTTTACATTATTCGTTCACCATTATTATGCTAAACAAAGCCCAAGAAAACCAAGAACATTTAATCTATTGCCTACATGAGAAAGGCTGGGTACCACTCACAATCACTGTTGGTGCTAGTTGAAGTCTTTTGGAGAATGTGCATGGCCATGGATGTAAAAATACACTACATTACCAAAGGTATGTGGACACCTGCTCTTGGAACATCTCATTCCAAAATCATGGGAATTAATATGGAGTTGGTCATCCCTTTGCTGTTATAACAGCCTCCACTCTTCTGGGAAGGCTTTCCACTAAATGTTGGAACATTGCTGTGGAGACTTGCTTCCATTCAGAGCTTTAGTGAGGTTGGGCACTGATGTTGGGCGATTAGGCCTGGCTCGCAGTCAGTGTTCCAATTCATCCCAAAGGTGTTCGATGGGGTTGAGGTCAGGGCTCTGCAGGCCAGTCAAGTTCTTCTACACCAATTTCAAAAACCATTTCTGTATGGACCTCACTTTGTGCATGGGGGCATTGTCATTCTGAAACAGGAAAGGGCCTTCCCCAGACTGTTGCCACAATGTTAGAAGCACAGAATTGTCCAGAATGTCATTGTGTGCTTTAGCGTTAAGATTTCCCTTCACTGGAAGTAAGGGCCCTAACCCGAACCATGAAAAACAACCCCAGACCATTATCCCTCCTCCACCAAACTTTACAGTTGGCACCATACATTGGGCAGGTAGCATCCACCAAACCCAGATTCGTCAGTCGGACTGTCAGATGATGAAGCGTGATACTCCAGAGAATGCATTTCCACTGCTCCAGAGTCCAATGGCAGTGAGCTTTACACCACTCCAGCCAACGCTTGGCATTGTGCATGGTGATCTTAGGCTTGTGTATGGCTGCTCGGCCATGGAAGTCCATTTTATGAAGCTCCCGATTAACAGTTATTGTACTGCCGTTGCTTCTAGAGACAGTTTGGAACTCTTTAGTGAGTGTTGCAACCGAGGACAGACACTTTTTTACACGCTAAGTGCTTCAGCACACAGCCGTTGTGTGACAGCTCTTAAGTAAGGCCATTCTACTGCCAATGTTTGGCTATGGAGATTGCATGGCTGAGTGCTCGAGTTCATACACCTGTCAGCAACGGGTATGGCTGAAATAGTTGAATCCACTCACTTTAAGGGTCGTCCACATACTTTTGTATATATAGTATATGAAATAAACAATGGTTAGACAATGCAATTAAAAGCCTACACAGGTATTTTGCATCGTATTTTGGACTGCGGTTCGTTCTGTGCGCGTGCGTGAAACGTCACCGCTGTATGCGGCTGAGGGATGGCAAGGGCCGGGTATTTGCTGCTGATGCTGATGACAGTGTGAACGGCCTCTGCGCTCCTTTATATCGTTATACCTCAGTGCTGTAATCACGGTTTAGAAATGTGGCAACATATTTTGTATGTTTGACCCATACAGAAGCATCTTCAGACGGAGAATCATGTCTTTGGAGAGCGTTAGGATGGTAAATACATTTCGGGAGGCCGGGAGAAGCTGAAGAGATTTTAAGCAAGCGGACTGAATTTGTTCCTGACACAGGTGGATGATTGTTGGATCCGAAACGTCTGGATAAAAACACAAAACGCGGATGTAAATGAAAATTTTCGTCAGAACGAATAAACTGACTTAAATGGGAAAAGGAAATTAGCTGAAGGTCTTCATATTCAGTCTAATTTTGCTTCAGAATCAAGGGCTGACGAATTGGCTCGTTAGCTAGCTAGTTAACAAGCTAACTAGCTCGAGCTTCCTTCAGGATATTATAGGGATGTCGGACGCCTTCCCGTTAAATCAATGTTAATATTGCCAAACATGTTATTGTCAGTCTGCAAGCATTGGCATGCTTTACATGGAGTTCAGCGTTGCTAGCTAACTAAGTTAGCAAGCTAGCTATTTATTTACTCGAAGGTTGGCGTATTATAATCCACTGTCAAGTTAAAACACATCTCGCATTGGCTAAAAGCTAGCTAGCTAGCTGGTTAACCAGTTGACGTTAGCTACAGTCACACTTTGAAACCAAATAGTCGATAACCCAGTGGCAGTGCCACATATTAGTACATGTTAAAAGTAGTTAAACGTTGGTGATATTATTGCATCCAATTTATAGCACGAATCCAATGTTCTGCTTATTTTCAGACTGAATTTTTTGGCAGTCAGCCTTATTAGCAAGACGATGCTTGACAACAACCGGGGCAACTGACAGCTAAAATTAGTCCGTCCCAATGATGCTGGAGATGGGGACAGTGAATTTATATAGCACGCCGTGTTTATCATTTGCTTCCTTTTTCCCTGATCAGGTTGGAACATTTTCTATCAAGCTAAACTGATCAATTCCCTTACTATCACAGGAACTCATCTTTTTGTCTGTTATGTCACTTCATATTGTCTTGTAATATTATAGTCATTGTATGACATTGGCATGAAATTAGAATACTAACTATTAGAATATAGTAATTTAATAGGATCGATATGGACATTAGCATGTTGCCCCAGTAATAGTTTGGTTCTTAGAACATTTCTATTTAGTCTGTGCTATTTTGCTAAGCCACATGTCACCAATTAATGTTGCATTCTAAAGTATACATCAAAGTTCATAATTCTATGGAATGAATTATACATTTTTCTGAAAATGCACATTGGATTAGTTGACAACATTTAAAAAAAAATGCAGGGTTAGTCACTGTAAATGCATGAGTAGTGGATCATTTAAGGCAACATCAACAATTATGGCAAGTAGACAAATCAATGAATATAGGGAGTACACTGGTTATAAGCACTAAGGTGTTTACACAGTGCTGAGATGTCATAAATTCAGAGCTAGACAGGCAGGTTTTTATTTACCATCATGCAACATTTGCCTATGGATCTAATCAATTTTGACTTTAATGTAAGAGGAATTATAAGCTTTCTCAAATTTGCTCAGGAATTATCTATTTAAATGGAACAGACTCTGATGTCTAGCCCTCTGGGGCATTCTGAGTGGGATCCAGAAGGCACAAGCTCCCATGGATTCATCCTCTTGGATTCAGACAAAGGAGCCATAATGCCTCAGAGAAAAGGTGGTCAGACAGCTTTGGATTTCCAGAAAGTTGACCAGGATGTATCTCTATGCCTGGAAGAGCTTTTCCAGGAGAACGCCTTAAATTTAGACAGTCTTTTCAGGACCTCCAGTTACTCTGGTGGAGACAAGATTTTGCCATGGGAGGGAGATCAATCTAATCATTCTCAAGATGTTCCCCTGGACAAACCTCTAGAGTTATCACCTCTCAAAGACAAAATTGAGGAACATAACAATGTAAGTGACAGTCCTCTACCTTGGCTGTTATTCTCCAAAACCACTGATTTGCTCAGGGACGACTCAGTGTGTGAGGAACTAAATTCCCTGCAAGATCCACCTGTGAGTTACACAGACTCTGTTAACAGTCACAAGGAGCTGATAACCCTCAGTGAACCTCCTTCTCCTGTGAAGGTTTCAAATAGGACTCCAGATACCAACACAGAGACTTCCTCTTTGTTGGTAGATCACCTCTCATCTGAAAACTTCACCTTCCCCCCCAGCCCTGCCCCTTCAGGTGAGGTGAACCCACAGGGTGTCAGTAAGGAGCTTTTACTCCTGTCACTGGATGAGGACAGTGGCTTCCCTCCTCCCTTACAGGGCGGGGAGACTGTGTCACCTGAAACCGGGGACAAAGGTTTATTCCTGGAACCTGTGACTGATCTACCCACAGTCAGTAACAGTACCCCTGAAGGTTTACCTGAGAGCAGCTTCTCACACAACAACATCCATACTGACTGCGCTAGAGAATCTCCAGGGGTTCAGGTGGGATCTGTGCCTTTGCTGGATCTGGAGATTCCTGACTGTGACAGCAGCCTCAGCCTCTGCCCTACTCCTCTTGAGTCACCAACCTGCACGGGTGCATCACCTGCAGAGGATTCAGAGCAGGAACACACTTTGGCTACTTCAATCCTGACTCTATCAGAGCACAGAGGTGAGGGGGACTCGTCCCTCCTTCTGAACTCTTCACCATCGATTGAACCCCCGTCGCCAAAGTTCCTCTCCAACAGAGATGCTTCGGTCCTTGGTCAACTGCCCAGTGGCTGCAGCTCCGAGGAGAATGGCCCCCAAGATTTGATGGAAGACAAAATTATCTTTGATTTTACCAAACATGAGGGAGAGGAGGAAATGGCTCTGGATCAGTGCTTGACCTCAGACGTGCTGCCCGATGAGGAAACGTGGGACTTGAAACCACCTGAGGCTGTACAGGGTGACAGTGTTCCTGCCTTACAAACTGAACAGCGTGATGGGGAAAGGTTGGCAGACTTGGACCTGTTTGCCGGAACCACGGGTTGTCACAAACGTGATAGTTTTGATTGCCCAGTTCTGGAGTTGAATGGTTTGTCTTCTGATTCTGGATGGACTAGTGAACAAACAGTAGAGACGCTGTCACTCTCTAAAATGGTGGGGTCTGACTCCATGGTCCCCATAGTGAATCAGAGAGAGGAAGACCCATCACCTCTGAAGGCAGTGTTTGATGCTCTGGACCAGGACGGTGATGGATTTGTACGCATTGAGGAGTTTATGGAGTTTGCTGCTGCCTATGGGGCTGACCAGGTGAGACGCATCTCTTTTTAGATTTGTGTCTGTGCATTGTTTTTGCTATTCAGTTCCCAGTCAGTGCATGAGGGAGTGTAAGGTCATGGTGAATTGGTCATCTGAAAGGGTTCTGCATGCGTGTTAACCTAGAGATCATAAGCCTCATTCTGTTTAAATGATTTACTATTGATTTTCCGCTTTACTGTAGAGCTTCCTGTAAAATCTTAGTTAATTCCATCAACTGCAATCCATCCCTCAGTGTTTCCTCAAAGGGCGAGAGGCTTTAATTTGTAGGCTATTTTGTAACAGAGACTAGGCAGCCAAGCTAACTGGTAGGCCTCTGTTAATGGCCATTATTACAACTAGTTTCAGATTGAGTAAGAGGAGCCTAGATTATAAACGTCAGGTAACATGTTCTCACATGGGATAGGCATACTCTTATTTGTTATTTTCCATGAAGAGGGAACGCACTGGGGGGATTTATGTTACCCCAAAATGCAATAGAACCCAGGAAACCTGAGCACTTGGACTTTTGTGTACGATACTGAAGAACACCGGGCAATGATTTTATAATTTAAACCCTAAATGTAGCGTTTGCCGGCAGAGGGCGATATTGAGTCATGTCCTTTTACCGTCCAAACTCATTGTATGCAGCCTGCAATACATTCGTATCCCTCGTAGACCGTACCGAAAACATTATCTATTGGCTTAGATTTCCTCCTTAACTTTATTTAATGGCGAGGAGGCTGGTAAAAAAGGGAAATATGCGAACTTTCCATGTGAATCACCATTTTTCACCACCATGGTGGCTAAATGCCAATCCTGGTTGTGTATCGTGTTCAGCCAATCAAGTTGCTGCAGTCTTTTTTCACCGTTAACCTAACGCAGCGCTGTATCGCGGAAAACTAAGACTGTTCTCAGGGCGAGTCTGCCGGTTTTGACTAGCAGAAGTGACTTTTCGCAGCAGGTTAGGAGAATTAGGTTAGGGTTAGCTAAAATGCTAAAAATAGTCTCTGGCGTGACTCAAACATATCTAGCAACAACCAGGTCTGCCCTGAGAATAGTCTTGGTTTCCACTAATGCGATGAAACCCTTGGTCTGATAGTTTCAACCGTAGTGGCTGAACGCGATACAACACATCCAGGATTAACATTTAGCCAGTCCAGTCCCGCCTTATCGCCATCGAAGCCCATGCAGCCTGAATGGAGAATGTATATATATATATTTTTTTCACAAATTGGTTCACGAGGGATACAACTGTATTGCTGGCTGCATATGCATTTGGACGGTAAAATGACTTGACTCAATATCGCCATCTGCCGGCCGTTGGGCTACCCTAAACACAAACTTTCAGCTTTGCATTTATCAGCAATAACAGTAAACTAGGCTACAATAGGTCACAAATGGTTTGTGAACACACTATTGAAACATGATCAGACAAGGCTTGAGAGTAATTTCATGCTCTATAGCTTGGGTTTGAAATGAATTATCAGAGGATGAACTCGGGTCACTTATTCCCGTTAAACCCAGAGAATGCTTTTTGGCCAATGGATTTGAGAATAGATTTGGCCAATACTGCCACTCATTCTTAACCTTGTTTTGATTAATATTTTGCCTAATCTCTCATTGGTCAGTGTTCAATAGCTGGGATTTGGCATGAAAATCGTGATAAATCTGAAGGAAAATATACGGGCTGAAATTAATTCTGACTGGACAGGCCTGGTACCTCCTGCCCTCTTATTCTACAAAACAAGCCACGAAGATGGTCAAATCTGCCCATAGGCAACATACCTCACTCCATTGTACTGCATAATCTCATGTGTATTGGCTGTTCCATCCTGCCCCAGCTATGACCTTCACCCATTCTCCATCCCAGGCATCTTGCTTTACACCCAAACATATCACTTAAATTCTGTGGTTTTTCTTCGCTAGGAAGTGAGGCCAATTAAAGAAAAACATTGAAATGCCTTCCACAGCTGTTGGGAGGTGAAAGGTGTAAAATAAATAATTTGATTGGCATATATCCCTTTTTGTGAAAATAATTGTATGTGGGTATAGTCTAGAGTTTCCCCCTTAGCTTTTTTTCATAGTCCTTTGGTTTTACTCTGAATCCACCCTGCTTTATTTCTCTATAAGGCCATGGAGTTAATTGTATTATTTGTCTACGAGGACATGGCTGGGCCTAGGTGTTGGATGTGGTTATATGTACACAAACTCAGTACATAAACAATAAAGTTAAAAGGGTGTCAGGTTGTCCAACATTCTTGCCTTTTGTGCCAGTCACAAAAGTATGTTTATAACAAGTAGTCCTTACTTCCTGTAAGCACCCAACCTTTCAGTTGCAAATAATGGGCGAAAGGTTGGATGCAAATACCATTGTAACTGGTGACACACACATTCGCAATTTCATTATCTTTTCAATGATTACCATTCCGTATAGGCCTACTTCAGCACATTTAGCCTATCTTGCCAATTGTAGGCTAGAACAGAATTTTAGGACTGACCCTGAATGTGGTTGCTGAAAGGAAGATCTTGGAATGTGTGGTGGTGGTGGGGGTTTAGGCAATTAAAGAACTTCCATTATAGCTTTATCCACAATTCTTTCAGAGGAGACATTCTATTTTGTTAACCTCATTTCCCTGATTTTAGATTTTACCATGGCATTTTAAGCACAGATGCACTCTACATTATACAAGTTAGTGCGTAGTGGTTGGCAAACAAAAGTCACTCGAGTCAAACCACCATTTAGGCCTAGTCAAAACATTTGACAGTGATTTCTTTGCAACAGGAACAGGATAGATTAGCAGGCTCTATTGCTGTATTGCTGGCTGACTAATCGTCTCTTTAAATCCCCTTCCCCCAGTTCATAACACCATTGTCAGCCCTGTTTTTTTCCTGTACACCCCATAGGTATCTCTGGCTCCCCAGACTGAGTGGTTAGGGAGGCTTAAGTAGAATGTTGTATTTCCCCAGAGTCAGAGGGGCTGAAATGTGTAGGGTACCATCACCTCCCTACGACCCTGTTTTCTGAGAGGGAGGGGGGACTGCTTCACTCTGGACCATCACCACGAAGTACCATATCTTGTTTTTTTATGGCGTGAGATAAATGAACATGACATTTGGGAAACCCTCCCAGATCGCTGGTGTAGTCTAACTAACTCTGTGTTATTCCATGGTGTTTGGTTTCTGGTGGCCTCTTCCATGAGTAGCTCCATAGTATCCTTGTGGTTTTCCTGACATCCATGTTTATCAAGGATTTGTTTTGGATCGCAAACCAGGTTGTGCAGATTTGATTACCTCAGTGTCTCTTGTTGAGCTGAGGTATTGCATGTCTGGTTTCCATGAGCTGTGGGAAAGCTTGCACCCTTTACAGCTTCGCTTATTCAATTGCTTCTCAGATGTCCGCCTGGCCTATCATGACTAGAGAGAGAAAGATGGGCTTAGACTGGTTTGTGTTCTTCATTAAGGAAAGTAAGCAAGCAGTAGACAGACTTATCTCTAGAATTTGAAGAATGTTATTTAATGACCTTATGAGTGGGTTTTGTATTTGCCGATTCAAGGACAGTTTGGCATAGTCCTAGTTAGTGACACAAATTTTCCACCCAGTAGGATAGACAGACCTATAAAAGCCATAGAAGCCCACCTAACTTTCCATTTGGTTTCGGGTGAAAGGACCATGTGACTAGGCCTAGCTATATACAGATCAAACTTAGGCTTAGTTATTCCCTCCTTGCTCGGTGGTAGTACAAGCTTCTGAGTAACTAGGTTGCAGAAATGCAATGGCCTTTCTGGCATCTGCATCACTATTCATGTGAAGGATGCCATTTCACAAACAAAATATACCTATGAAAAATCTATAGAAAGTGGTGTTCAGCATGACAGTGTGGGCAATGGGCATATAAAATTTGTTTACAGCAACTTATTTTATATGGTACATTTAGTCTGTCCTTGTGGATTTTTATTGTGCCTGTAAGCTTCACAAATCATTTTATTTTCCTTGTGGTGGAAGCTCTTGGCAAATCTCTCATGTACCTAAAAACGTTTCACAGGTAGGTCTGAGCAGAGGATAATTAATATCTAACCTAGCTAACTTTACACTGCTAGGTCTGCATAGGACATTCCCTGCGTTGATAGTTGCAGACGAGGGAAGCTATTGCATGTACAGTGTGATATCAGATATCTGATATTTGCATGGATGTCCTAATCTGTTAATGGGGCCTCAGAGTTGAATGCAAATCCCATCACGGAAACATTCCAGGAAGAGGTGTGTGTGTGTGTGTGTGTGTGTGTGTGTGTGTGTGTGTGACAGTCAGGCAACCGTGTGGATCGGAGGAGAGAAAATGGAACAAGAAGAGTTTGTAGAACATGGCGCTTGCAATGCCAGGGTTGTGGATTCGATTCTCATTGGGGACCAGTATGAAAAAAGTATGAATGTATGAACTCACTACTCTGGATAAGAGCGTCTGGTAAATGACTTGAATGTAAATGTATATACTCCATCACGGAATGACCTTTGACAGTGGCTAAGCCCCTATACTGGGGTACTGATGTAAAAAAGTATTTCTGTCTGTAATAAAGCACTTTTATTCATTCTGATTGGCTGGGCCTGGCTCCCCAGTGGGTGGATAAATGGGGATAAATTAGACATACATTCGGTCTTTGTATTACTGTAGCATAGACTATGCTGCAGCAAATGTAGGCATACCTGTTCCAAGAAAAACCATGAGATGATAGGTCTACATGCATTGTGAGCATTGCTCCATACTGAGATGGGCTGTCTGTCCCCACCCTGAGCGTTGGTGATTCATCATGCAGAGGCCATAGAGAAGCCAGATTTAGACTTTGCATATAATTTAACAGTTCCATTTCACGCCTTGCTGTTCATATAAATCATTTATTATAATTTACTGGTTTCTCGCAGTTATTTATCCCAGGAAAAGGAGTGGTTTTGGGCAGTAAATCTCGGTAACCAGGTTCCCGCCGTTCAACCCTAGATCTGAAGGGTTAGACAAGTTAGTGGCAAGGGATAAAAATGTAACTGGGCTGAGAAAAGAAGACTGAGAAGACAACGGAGATGAAGGAAGAGCCTGAATGTGATGTGGTGGAGTCAATGAGAATGAGAGGGAAGAGCGGAGCAAATGAAAGAGATGAGACTGCAGGCGGGGATTCATGATGTAGCCAGTCTAGCCACCTCAGCCTTTTAGTCTGTCTCACAGTTGTTTTGATTACCCTGAGGTCTGATGATCAGAAAATGTTACAGTAAATAAGTAACTTATGTGCATTGTACAGGAAGCCCTGCCGCATATCTCACAGCCACAATCCTAACCCTCCGTTATCGCACATTGATCACCCTCAAAATAAGGTCACCCCAGGAGTGAAGACATGGCAGTATCAGGGAATTGGAAGATCACAAATTGGACAAGGTTTTATTCAACCAACACTCCAGTGGGTTTTGACCTAGTTTCCACACAAAGCTCTTGGCCCTGCATTGTGATGGTGGCAGGCAGCTCTTGTCCATCCACCTCCCTCTCCCCTCTACAGACAGCCAGCCAGTCAGCCTCCCCTGTCCTGCTTTTATGTACATTCCCACTAATCCTCAGCGGAATGTCCGATGCCCTGTCCCAAACCCCCATCCTGTTTCTGTGTGTGTGTGTGTTCCATTGTTGTTCACAGAGAGAAACTCCCATTAGCTCCATCTCCCTATCCATCTAGGCTATTGCTAGTGAAGTGTCAGGAATAGTTATTCAGCACAGTAATACTTTGTTGAAGACGAGCTGTTGTGAAACCCCCCATAGGAATAAGCATCTCACTCCCGTTATGTTACTGCGTCTTACTGCACAACTGTGGCCTGTGTGGAGCACTGATTAGACACAAATAGAGGAAACCCAGAAAAACCACCATCCATCCAGGCTCTCACTGCCATGTAAATGGAAGGACATGCCCGTTTTGGCCCGTGAAGTATTCTGACTAGTGCTTTCCTCAGACTGTCCCCTCAGGGCTGTTCTCTTTGAGCTACTGTACATATGGTGGGGTCTTTCTTCCCAGCCTTTTTTGCTGTCAGGACTACAAAAGTACAGCACTGACAGTAGTGAAACCCCCACCTACGTGTGCTGGTCTCACCAATTCTCTAACTGGAGGTGTGAAGAGAGGTGTTTTTCCTGTGCTGTGGTGACCCGGCGCTCCGGTTGTCTGTGGCCTGTTCTGAGGAGGATCGAAAGCTCAAGTGCAGGGAGACACCCACTCACTCTCACCTCTCAAATGTCATCTCATTTACTGCTGTTTATAAACTTCCAACCCCTTTAAACGACCCATCTATTCACCGCCATCCACTTCCTGACCAACCTAATTTATGAAAGATTTGCATAGCAGCGAGCACTTGGCTATGAAATTTAACCTGAAATCTTATATCAACATTTCAGTGTTAACCCACCAATAAGGCAAACAAGTCTGATCTTGCCTTTCAAACTTCAGTTGTGTTTAAAGACATGCTCCAAAACTTTGGCAACTAGTAAGTCTTTTTTTAAACCTCCCGCTTTGGGCTGGATGTGTCAATGTGTAGTTCGTACATGTATAATCTATGAGCAGAATTACTGTTTTACCTCAATTAGCCTCGAAATCCCTGATTTGAAAGCAACTGTTTACTGGAAGTTGTTCAGTGCCATTTTACCCCACCTGGGCCAGCCCCCTAGCAATTTGAGTTTCAGCCAATGAGGTTCAGCCCCTCTTCATTTGAGTTACAGCTAGCAAGATGCACACACAGCAGAGCGTGAGAGCGCAATGACATGGTGCACATATCTGCACGTGGCTCGTGAACGCTACTTTCAGAACTGCTGGCTAAAAAGTATACAAAAGTACTGGAGAATCTCTTTAATATTCAAGCAGGTAAAGTGAATCACCTTGAGGGCTGTAGTTCTCAGGCTAAGTCAATCCACAGTTTGCTAAGAGTTTCAGCTGCTACCTCTCTAGATGTAGCTTATGTTTGCTAAGCAGATCGACTGTTTGGGTGTGTGTAACTGATACAAAAGTGCAGAACAGGAAAGTCTATTCACAAAGTTAAAGCCTCTGTTGAATGGTCATGTTAAGCCCAGTCAGATTTGTACTTGTGGTACTATGTTATCTATTGTGGCACTATGTCATCTATTGTCTCGGTTTACTCTCATGTTGATGTTGAACATTTTCCCAAGGCCTCTGCTTGTGTTTTGCCCACAAACTTCCGTAACCTCCCAGCTAATTGTAAATGATACATGTATGGAATGACAGCACAATGAGTATGGGATGTGTAATTGCAACATACTGCATTTGTATCAAAAACTTTATAGAAATTGGGTCACAACTAGGAGTGATATTATTTTTCGAGACCTATTCTTAAAAGAGAACTGCCTCCTAGAACCAACTTTTCTGGTTATAAATGTGGTATCGATATGAGTCAGAAACATTACAAAGTGATCACTTGACAGAGAGCCATGTGAGTGAGAGGTGCTTCGGCACACAGCCAGGAGAAGGTAATTATAATTATTATATTCAGCCCAAGGGCACAATGGCCACTGGCCACAAAATGCATTGATTTTAGGGGGCATTACAGCCACACAAACGGGATGGAGGTGGAAATTTGAGGCATTATGAAATGCTTGTCAAATTGTGAATGAGAGTGTGTATAGCCTGCGCAAAAAACAAAGAAGAGCTCATGCCTTTCATGCGACTTTTTCAAATCATTATTAGTCTCATCAAAACATATAGCCCAACATTTGTATCACATCTAAAGTTACATAACTCTAAATTAAGCGTATATAGGAGGACATGTTTCTATGTTAACCACTCAACACAGAGCGCACTCCCCCAAATCGTTTGGAGAAAATATCCTTTCTATTTTATTCAGCTATGTTCATTGGATTCTTCATACTATAAAATAATGCCACGAAATTCTAAGCAAATCTTGTTTGCTGCATGAGTGGAAGATGTAGCACAGACCCTCTGCTGGTGCAAAACACTGAGCAGTCAATAATGTATGTACAGTGGCAAGAAAAAGTATGTGAACCCTTTTGAATTACCTGGATTTCTGCATAAATGAGTCATAACATTTGATCTAATCTTCATCTTAGTCACAACGGATAGACACTTACAGTGTGCTTAAACTAATAACACAAAAATTATTGTATTCTTCTTGTCTATATTGAATACATAATTTAAACATTCACAGTGTAGGTTGGGAAAAAGTATATGAATCCCTAGGCTAATGACTTTTCCAAAAGCTAATTGGATTCAGGAGTCAGCTAACCTGGAGTCCAATCAATGAGATGAGATTGGAGATGATGGTTAGAGCTGCCCTGCCCTATAAAAAATACTCACAAAATATGAGTTTGCTATTCACAAGAAGCATTGCCTGATGTGAACCATGCCTCGAACAAAAGAGATATCAGAAGACCTAAGATTAAGAGTTGTTGACTGGAAAGGGTTACAAAAGTATCTCTAAAAGCCTTGATGTTCATCAGTCCATGGTAAGACAAATTGTCTATAAATGGAGAAAGTTCAGCACTGTTGCTACTCTCCCTAGGATTGGCCGTCCTGCAAAGATGACTGCAAGAGTACAGTGCAGAATGCTCAATGAGGCTAAGAAGAATCCTGGAGTGTCAGCTAAAGACTTACAGAAATCTCTGGAACATGCTAACATCTCTGTTGACGAGTCTAGGATACGTAAAACACTAAACAAGAATGATGTTCATGGGAGGACAACACGTGATAAGCCACTGCTGTCCAAAAAAACATTGCTGCACATCTGATATCTGCAAAAGAATACCTGGATGTTCCACAGCGTTTCTGGCAAAAAAGTAGTTCTCACCAGAGAAAGTCTCAGAGCAAATGAAACAGCACCCCTCTGTTCATTTAAATAAATAAATTAGGCCCTAATCTATGGATTTCACATGACTGGGAAGAGGCACAGCCATGGGTGGGCCTGGTAGGACAAAGGCCCACCCAATCAGAATGAGTTTTCCCCACAAAAGGGCTTTATTACAGACACAAATACTCTTCAGTTTCATCAGCTGTCCGGGTTGACTGGTGTCAGATGATCCTGCAGGTGAAGAAGCCAGATGTGGAGGTCCTGGGCTTATGTGGTTACACATGGTCTGTGGTTGTGCGGCCGGTTGGACGTACCGCCAAATTTTCTAAAACAACATTGGAGGTGGCTTATGGTAGAGAAATTAAATTATCTGGCAACAGCTCTGTTAGACATTCCTCCAGTCAGCATGCCAATTGCGTGCGCTCCCTCGACTTAAGTGTTGTGTTGTGTGACAAAATTGCGCATTTGTGACTGACCTCCTTGATTCGCGTCTTCTGTAGAAAAATTTTAAATTGCGTTTTTTACATTAGATTAAAGCAGAGCCAGAGCTACAAAATGGCATATCATACACTGCATTTGAGGAACAATTGGAAAGTTATTCTGCTTTGAAAGTTGCTAACTTGTAAACTCGACTTTTGAAAAAAATGGCCTTTGAATGTTTTGGTACCTCCTAGAGAGCTCTCCTTTGTCTATACTCATTCTGCATTGTTCACACCCTCTTAAGCCAGTCCCACCCATCTCTTTAAGGATTCACATGTGAAGTCATGTGCTAAACAGTGAGTAGAGTAGTAAAGATTAAGACTAAAAGTTGTAAAATTAGTAGCCTACAGTAAGGAAAAAATCCAGGTAAACAGAAAGTGTCCAGATAAAAATATTTTATAAATATTAGATGATGCTTACCCAGACACACTGGGTCGTGAAAATGCAATAACCACCAGCCACATCTTGCTAAGTGGATAAGTCTCTACAGAAGGTGTAAACGGTACAGCGAAATGGTTACGCCGCATTAGACAGGATTACCTACACATTCTGACCAGATCAACTAGACAGAAGCGTGCTATATGGCAGACCAATCCAAACTCATCTCTCGGCATGTCCATCCCAATCATTATCTTAGCCAATCATGGCTAGCGAGAAGGTTGCTGCCTTTTGCTGTGACTTAACCAACTGGGCTTGTAATTTTACAATTTTATTCGTATTTACAAGCATACAAGTTTGTTATTAAGGCACGTGAAAGTTCACGTGTTCAAAAAAACCTTAAAAACGTTACGTTCAAACGGCTCTCCTGTGAAGTAGTGACCCACAACATACGCCTAGTTTATTGAAACGGGTCACATTTAAGAGTGGCCTTTTATTGTACCCAGCACAAGGGGCACCTGTGTAAGGATCATGCTGTTTAATCTTCTTGATATGCCACACCTGTCAAGTGGATGGATTCTCTTGGCTAAAGATAAATGCTCACTAACAGGGATGTACACAAATTTGTGCACAACATTTAAAAGCTGAAATGTATTAAACTCCTTTATGGCAAGCCTAAATATGTTCAATAGTAAAAAGTCACATAATAAGTTGCATGGACTCGGTGTACAATAGTAGTTGTTAACATGATTTTTGAATGATTATCCCAGCTCTGTACTCCACACCCAGTTACTATAAAGATACAGGCGTCCTTCCTAACTCAGTTGCCGAAGATGAAGGAAACCGCTCAGGGATTTATCATGAGGCCAATGGTCATTTTAAAACAGTTGCAGACATTGTAGTTACTCCACAATACTAACCTAAATGGCAGAATGAACAGAAAGAAGTCTATACATAATAAAAAATATTCCAAAACATGCATCCTGTTTGCAATAAGGCACTGAAGTAATACTGCAAAACATGTGGCAAATTAACTTTTTGTCCAGAATACAAAGCATTATGTTACAAAGCATTAGCAAATCCAACACAACACATCACTGAGTACCAAGTTTCATATTTTCAAGCATGGTGGTGGCTGCATCATGTTATGGATATCCTCGTCATCGGCAAGGATTAGGGAGTGGTTTTAGGATCAAAATAAATGGAATAAAGCTAAGCAACAGACGCTAGGAGACATTCACCTTTCAGCAAGACAATAACCTAAAACTCAAGGCCAAATATACACTGGAGTTGCTTACCAAGACAACATTGAATGTTCCTAAGTGGTCTAGTTACAGTTTTCACTTAAATCTGCTTTAAAAAATATGGAAAGACTTGGCTGAGAGCTGACAGAGCTTGAAGAATGTTTTTTTAAAGGCAAATATGATACAATCCAGGTTTGCAAAGCTTTTAGACTGTAATCGCTGCCAAAGGTGACTGTATTGACTCAAGGGGTTGAATACTTATCTAATCAAGATGCAGTCTATTATTGTTTTATTTTTCATTAAACTTTTCAAAAATGTCACAGCAGCAATTGATAAAACAGGACCATGTTTGCAAAACAAAACAAGTGTTTCTGAGCTTATGTCAATATTACACAGGTAAGCTAGCGATTACGGAAATCAGGAATGCAGACAGGCTCAATAGACCTTTAATAAACGAGGGACTGTGTCCACACCACCTGGTGTTATGTTGGGCACCTACTGACCCCAAAAAGATTTTATGATTTTTTTTATTCTCAATGACATGTATTGCTAAATAAAAATGTTGTAAGGAAATACAGTTAGGCACCACATTACAACAAGACAAAACATCTTGCTGAATCAAGTCTTATGAGTATAAAAGCATAGCTTGTTTTCACATCATAAAAAAAGCTTGAAAAGATAATGGAATGGGATTAGTGTAGTGTGTAAAGAATCCAATACGGTACAATTCACATTATTGTCGGACCTCCTCTAAGAGTATGAATGAGGCGATTTGAGAAACATTCACGTTGTTTGAAGTACAATAGCCCAACATCGCTACTGTAGTAGGTCAAAGCTGTGTGCTGGAAAACCTTAGTAGAGCATGGGTGGAGTATGCATTGTGGTGCTCATGTGAATATCCTTTATTTTTCAGACCAATGCCTTTTTCTCATTTAAAACTGTATTTTTGTGTGTTTTTAATAGAAATTTGTGTTGACAGCTGAGCTGACTGAAGACCGGGAATTCAACTCGCAGTTGTTATCATTTCCACGGTAACATGTCTTTAGATGACGTGATAAAACTTCAAGTTGCAAGCTACTCTAGTAGCAAGGTGTTGTCGAATGAGTGTCTCATGAAACACATTCCAGACACTGGTACTTCTTGCTATGTTGATATAATTGGGATTTGACAGATAAATATTGCGATGCTAGCTAGCTGCTCCCAGGTTGGCTAAACATAAGGTCAGCGCGGGCTTTAGCCTACACCTAGAACTGAATCAGCAGATCATCTTGAGATGGCGAGTCAGTCAGGAGGGCAGAAGTCTTCAACATCAACTTCTCTCCTTAGCAAAGCTATCTTAGCTTACCTCGCTGTCACTGAGTTACTCACTACTGCTTTTGTTTGTTTGTTGTGACTTGAATGGCAAAGACACACACAAGATACACCCACATTAAGCCACACCCCAAAGACGACTCGTTTGGGCTTGAGTAATGGCCGCTGAATTTCTTAATGAGCACCGGAAGAAAAACATGCGGAATCAGTGAGTGCAGTTCACCTTTTGGAAAACAAAACAATAAAGTGCATTCCATATTCCCCATATTTCAGCCCCACAACAATGTTTATGTTGGCTGTTCAGTCTAGTTCTTATACATTAGAGTGTAAAGAGCACAAACACTGGTCTCCTTGGATACCACCTCTTGTTGCCAGGTTACCCGGGGAATGGATACAGGGACATCACGTAACTGATTGTATCTTGTCATTTGAGTGCCAGGTTAGGTGCACTCTGTCTCGTTGTGTATAGAAATCTTTATTTAAGTTGTAAAATGGAAGTGGTAGCAAGGTTTTGCGTTTTTTGTGTGTGTGTGAGAGAGAGTGCATGCGTGTGTGTGTGTCTTTTGGTTTAAGTAGGTTTATAGAGACGTGTTGGGCTTGTGTTGAGGGAGGTGAGACACATGGAGCTCAACACATAAGCTCACCTTGTCTGAGGACACTGCAGTCCTGTAAAATTGAAGCGCATTCCCATGTACCTTTTATGAAAGAGTTATGAAATCAGAAATATGTCTACGTGTGCAGAAACATATGATTCTGTGGAGGTCAGAGCACTTTGTTATTGGTTCTCATTGTCTTGTCTTGAAAAGAAACAGCATACCGGTTGAAGGAGCCTAACCACAGAAGGCTCAGTGAGACAGTTTAGTCATTTTGCAGATTCTCAATTATGTTTTTGCCGTCCCTGACAAATTTCCATTACGTGACCGAGCTCAATGAAATCAGTAATTTTAGGTAGTCCATTTGTTTTAATGTCCTTAGTGTTCGCAAAGCTACAACCTTTCAATTTGAATGCATTCCCCTGTTCCTTAATTCTATTCGCTAATTTTTACCACGTGTAAGCATTGCCCGTACATCACGTTAATTTGGACAGAATGAAATGTGATTTATTCACAAAGCACTCGGGGCAACACAGCTGATTTGATTATATGATGACGTTAGCTTTTTGATTGCTTTGTCTAAGTGTGTTTGAAAGGTCCATCATGGCTGTCTCATTATTACAGGTGAAGGATCTGACCAAGTTCCTGGATCCAAGTGGGCTGGGGGTGATCAGCTTCGAGGACTTCCATCGAGGAATCTCGGCCATCAGCAATGGAGGTGAGTCAGAGGATCTTCCTTACAAAGCTGTGATGACCATGACTGCCGTCATAGCTTGGACCTTTATTTGGAAACGCCTTTGAAAGCTCGAAAATGAGGCCTGTGCGCCCTCACTGACATGCCAAGAAAATCGGACAAAATGGGGCGTCTTTTGTCAATCAGTTGGTATCGCTATCCACTAGATGGACTCCAATACATCATCATTTGAACTATTTGAAATTGCTATCATTTCTGCTACTTCTGACAGTATGGAGAGCTGTTCAGTTTTAAGATCAGGGCCTCCATTGATCAGTACCATATGTCGGTCCTATCTATCCCAGCGTCTTCCTGATGGCAGCGGCCATTGTTCATCTGCTCACATTTAGCTAAGGTGAAAGGTTTCGAGGAGGGGAGAGAGAAAAAACAGTGACCCAATTTCATTCAGACTGCACTCAAATCACATTGTTTTTCTTTCACGGAACATTTTCCTCTTCAGCTCATTTCATGAGTTGAGAAAAAGTGGGAGTGTATACAAAGGCCTAGCCTACTATAAACCTTCCTTTTCTAAACAATGGAAGCAATGTATCATGTGCCTGACTACTGAGTCATCAGGTTTTTCTCATCCACTTCAAGGACGGGTGAGAGATATGTCCTGAAAAGTATGTGTAGGCCGTAGACTGCTTGTTTACACAATGTCCATTTTTCAGCCCACCCATGAAAATCATAGGTTGCTGCAAACGAAACCAGTGGAATACTAAAAACAAATATTCCACTGCAATCCTGTTATGAGTCACAATATTGCCATTATGGTAAAGAATGTCACCCTGGGGCTATGCTGACATCATCATCATCAACACAGAGACAGTGTTGACATCACACACTAGCTGTGTTAGCGTGCTGCAGAGGTTTCATCGCAACAGTGTTGTTGCCCTGGCTGCCACCACAGCTCTTTGCTTTGATGTTAGTCTGTGTTGGAGTTTTTCCCTGTGCTTTCTGGGTTACAAACGCTCCAGTTACCCGGACCGTTAATAAGTAATATTCTGGAAAGCATGAGACACGAGGCACATGGACTTCTGCTAGGCCAGGTTTCAGCTAGAGAATGAAGGAAGGAGGGAGAGGTACTGGGCTGAGTCCTATTCACCTGAATAATTCAGTGTCTCCTCTTTCTCTCTCTCACTCTCTCTCCCCCCCACTCGTTTCTGATCGTCTCTCTGTCTTTCTTCTCATGTCAGCTCCTTATCCGTTTCATGAGACCTCACAAAGGACAGGAGAAAGAGTCACCCTTAACTTCCCAGGCCTCTCACACTTGGTTGTCAGAATTCCAGTCCATCTGTCTGTATAGCTAACCTAGCTCAGGGCTACAAGTGTTCTGCACTGGTCACCCCCACCTCGTTTCTCTGGAGTCACATCAGAAAACCTGCTATTCCAGCTCCAACTGGAATCCCAGTTCATTTAGAATGTTTACTTATTTTAATTTTAACTTTGTTTTTCCTTGTCATTTCTCTGTCGGTTACTGGCTCGATGTGTTTTTTTTATAAAGAAAGCCTGTTGGCAGTGGAAATACCTTACCCCCTGTGGTGTCTATGGCATGTCTGGTAAGCCAGTGTAGCACAGGGAGACAAGTTGAATAAAGTCTGTCAACTCTTAGAAAATACAATGTCTCTGTCCATTGTAACCCTTTTTGAGTCGGTGCCAAGCGACCGTCTTATACGGAGGGACAGGCAACCCTCTCAAGCGAACCTCCTCCCAGCACAAAATGAGACTTTATGTTCTAGTTAACTGGCCAGTCATTTGTATCAGTCCTGAACAGCAGCGGTTGTTACGTAAGACCGAGGTACAACCTGCATGTGGTCCAGCGACCGCTGCTGTCAAGAGCACTGTTTGTGTTCTTAGCTCAGCAGCAGGGTGTTATTCAGAGCATTGTTAACTAGATACAGGAGCCTGCCCCAGTGGCTGCTGGGAGTCTGGCCCGACACCCTACTGTCCACTCCCGATTGGTTGGTCTCGGGTTTCACAGCACTTATCTGCAGGTGCTTTCATTGGAGTCTCCAAATCTGAATTTGATAGGGGTCATTTCGTGTTCTTTTTATTGGTTGATTTAGCTGACACACACTTCACACACTCGCATTGTGTACATGGCAGCCCTTGAAATGTGACTGTTACATAATGTTGATTGTTACTCCAAGCATAAAGACTGTTTTTCTAAATAGGTTAGCGAAGACATGTACAGTAAAAGAAGCACTGTATTTGACCATTGTACATTTGACTTTTTTCCCGACATTTACTCCCCCCCCCTCTGTATACTTTCAAGTTTTGCCCTTTTAATAAAAAAGCTGAAATCCTTTTTTGATTTGCTTCACTTATACAGTGCAGCCTATTATTAGTTCTCTAACGTGCAGTTAAATCTGTAACTCCCAGAGTGGACCCTACAGTATTTCCTCTGTTTACTGTATTACACCTGTGTAGTGGCGCTGTTCTACCATGTTTTCGTTGGCACATTGGCTCGGTGTTTACCATCGCATTGTGTTGACTTTGCTCTGTATGTGTTTGCTGTGTGTTATTGGCCTGCGTGTGTTGACCTTGTCCTGTCTGTGTCTGCAGGGACAGAGCCCCAGCTCTACGATGTGCACTTCAGCCCAGGGGACGGAGCCGTGGGCTGCTCAGAGGAGTACGATGAGGTGGGTGATGTCATTGGATATAGTCATCGCAGTTCTCGGTGACATTAGTTACTACCAGCGATATGACCACTCACACAGACTTAAGTACATCAGGAAAGCAATGTGACTGACTGCACCACAGTATATGAACCCCCAGCATAAAGCAGCATAATATGGGCCAGGGTGGTGAATGAGCAGTCCTGTATAGCATGGTACACCACTGTGACGGTCCATTGTAATTTATTTTGGTCTTGTGTGGTCCGGTTGTGCTGTCCCCATTGTCCCTTTGCATACAGCTCCCAGGCTGAAGTCTCTGTGCACTCACACATCCCACAGTATTTTCAGCAAGTGGCCAGAAAAGCTATCATTACCCCACTGGGAATATTCCGCATGCTGAACACTACAGTTTGGCACCCGTCATATTTTTCTTTTGACTAAATATTGAATGGTTGGAGTCTGGTCGTACTTTACACACGCATGCTGTTATGTTTTTTCAGCTGCGGTGGACATATCTGAAATTCCTGGCTCCTCTTGTGTATGGACTTGTAAATTCAAAAATGTCCTTCATATTCATCCTCACCAGCACCACCCCAACATCAACATGGTGAAAATTGTGGGTTTCTATGTTTGTAGTAAAAAAATAAGTGTTTTCCAATGACATCGGTGGACATTGTGTGATTTTGATCAATTGTGAGTAGGTGTTGATGTCATTGGAAATACTTATCTTTTTCTATCTTTTTTACTACGAAACATAAACGCGCCATTTTCACATAGGTTGACGTTGGGGTGGTGCTGGAGATGATGAATATGAAGATTAGACCTTTTCTTTCGACTGTTTTTACATTTTTTACATTTATTTCACCTTTATTTAACCGGGTAGGCCAGTTGAGAACAAGTTCTCATTTACAACTGCGACCTGGCCATGGTAAAGCAAAGCAGTGCGACAAAAACAACAACACAGAATTACACATAAACAAACATACAGTCAATAACACAACAGAAAAACCTATGTACGGTGTGTGCAAATGTAGAAGAGTAGGGAGGTAAGGCAAAATATAATTCAGTCAGTTTGCTTCCAACACTGTAGCATGTGCACACTGTGTAGTTTCAGCGCCCCCTATTGGTATGGCTAATTAGTGCAGTCTGTCATCTCAGTATAATATACAGCAGTGGTCTGGCCAGGCAAGCTTTGGCTCTAACCTAGCACTTAAACCGTAGCGTTTACTTGACAGGTTGAATCAAGTCCAACACTGTTTTTCAATGGACTTTCATTTGTATTAGCCCTCCAATAATACCTATCTGGTTTGGGTACCTTTTAAATTGACATTTTAGTCCCCTGGGGGAATTGAACCTACAACCCTGGCGTTGCAAGCACCATGCTTTACCAACTGAGCCACACGGGAGAGGAAAATTACAACTAATAGCCTTTAGTTATTGCACAACCTCCAAAAACACAGTGAAGATAGTTGCAGAAACGGTTTGCTTAAAATCAGTGTTGGGTGTCCTCTCCATGACATTGAATTAAACATTACCTGCTGTATCACTACAGTATACATTTCTAACAAATGTCCTGCCCTAAGAAATAGCGGTAGCTGTATTGGATGGAGTTTGGGGAGAGTTGGTGGTTGGTGCTTTTAATGTCGACGCCACACCTGTGTCCCTGAACTCGTTGTTTTCCCCCTGGGGTCCTGGCAGTAAGGTTCCTCACTCAATGGCCACACTGTTCTAACCCTGTTTGCTCTCAAAACAGGAGAGGTGAGGTAGCTGGGCGGAGGGCCTGCTTGCCTTGAGAAAACCAAACACTCCACCCTCCTCCTCCTACTTTTCCTCTTCCTTGTCCTTCCCGCTCTCAGCCGGCTTGTTTACGTCCCCAAAAATACCCAACCAGTGTGTTGTTACCCCTTGTTATATTGAGAGTATCTCTCCCTGTCAATACTTAGCCATTGTGGCCTAACCTCTTCTTATAAGGAAGAGATGCATTATTAACACAGCCAATCCAGACCCCTCTCCTCCAATGGCTCGATCTCTGGGCTTACAACGTGCTGGTTTTGCCTCCTTAAAGGTCCAATGCAGCCGTTTTTATCTCAGTATCAAATCATTTCTGTGTTAACAATTTTGTACTTCACTGTGATTTGTTTTTAATTAAAATGGTCCAAAAAATTAATAAATGCTTTTTTAGCAGAGACATTTCTCAAGCAAGAATTTTGCTAAGACTGTCTGGGAGTGGTCTGAATGGGTAGGGGGAAAGTAAAAAATAGCTGTTATTGGCAGAGCGGTTTGGAACTCTCTCTCTCATTGTTTTAACTAATTTACGGCCAAAACTCCGTCCCACCAAAACAGGCTGACGTTTCAGACAGTGTTTTCAAACAGCCCTTACTCTCTTTTTCACAGTATCCAACCTCATAGTTTGGAAATATATATATATAAAACACATGAAAATCAAATGTTTTACTCCACTGGGCCTTTAAGGTAAACAACTAGTCAGTTTATGGCTATGCACGTACAGTTTATATGGCCCTCTTCATCCAATCATACAAGACTGTAAAGACAGGTAGAACAGGCGGTGGCTTAATGATTCACCCTGTCACATTGGTCCAGGAGCTAGAGACATTGAAGTAGAAAAAGTTAAAGGGAACATTGCTCCCTTTCTTTCATATGACATTTTGATCATCAAATTCCATGAGAGGGGTAGTTGGGGTGGTAGTGGCAGTACGGGCTGTACCCTTGCCTTCGGACTCTTTCAGTCTCCAGACTCCACCCCTTTTGAGAACCCACTGGAGCTGAACTAGGTGTTGGGCATTCTATGTTTTACACTTTTGCTTTCTGAGATTGAAAAGGAGGAAGCGCTAGGAGGGGAAATTACTGGGGGGTTTCATTACAGGCCAGTCTTCCTGCCCGTGAGCCCCAGGCAGACAGCATGGTTTTGGGCATGGTGGACAGCCTTCTGGGCCCGGTTCCTCCTGGAACTCAACACAGACAGGTATGGGAGGGTCTCCCATGATGGCTCTCTTGCTCTGGACTCATTGAGACTCACCTGGCAGGCTCTTGTTATAGCTAAATGTCTTATGAAGTTCTATTGAGTGTCTATTTGAACATTTTGATGTTTTTTTGTGCTTTGAGCTTTAGGAAGTGAAATCTCTGTGTTAGTCAATGTTGACCCAAGGTGTTGACACAGTAGGCTTTGCTTGGCACGGACATCTGAAACCTGACAGGTTGGAACTGAAATGTGTTTATGCCGCATCAGTTGTTTGGACGCGGCTCTAATTGGCTTTTCACTGCCATTGGCAACAGTTGAATTGCGACTACGCTCTCCAATGAGAATACTGTTTCTTTGCTTGTTTTCTTTGATGAACCGTCTATGATTGGTGATGTGAATTTTTTTTGCAGACTTATCTCAAGATTTACACAATTTGGCCTATACAATCTACGACGATCATAATTCATCTGTTCTGCTTGGTTTCATGATATACGTAACAGCTTGTTAATCATTACCATCGTTTGTTTCTTTCCATATCTGCTCAGGATGCGTCACAGATAAACATCTTTCCTCTGGAGTCATAATTGATATCAATGAATGCTGTCAGCAAAATTATAGCTCGGAAAAAAGTAGGCCGTAAGAGTCAACCGTATCCAGGACAGCCTCTAGTCATAGGTGTTTTTAATGTTGATTTGCTTATACAGTCCACCCACACATTAGCTACTGTAT
This sequence comes from Oncorhynchus kisutch, assembly GCF_002021735.2. NCBI lineage: Eukaryota > Metazoa > Chordata > Actinopteri > Salmoniformes > Salmonidae > Oncorhynchus > Oncorhynchus kisutch. Next base: position 22,358,146 of record NC_034193.2, read on the forward strand.
GTACAGTGCATTCGAAAAGAATTCAGACCCCTTGACTTTTTCCACATTTTGTTAGGTTTCAACCTTATTCAAAAATGGATTCATTTGTTTTTGTTCCTCATCAATCTACACACAATGTCCCATAATGACAAATCAAAAGCAGGTTTTTAGAATTTTTGGCACATTTATTAAAAATAAAAAGCGGATATATCACATTTACATAAGTATTCAGACCCTTTAGTCAGTACTTTGTTGAAGCACCTTTGGCACCGATTACAGCCTTGAGTCTTTTTGGGTATGAGGCTACAAGCTTGGCACATATATATATTTGGGGAATTTCTCCCATTCTTCTCTGCAGATCCTCTCAAGCTCTGTCAGGTTGGATGGGGAGTGTCGCTGCACAGCTATTTTCCAGTCTCTCCAGAGACTGTTTCGATTGGGTTCAAGTCTGGGCTCTGGCCCTGCCACTCAAGGACATTCAGAGACTTGTCCCGAAGCCACTCCTGCGTTGTCTTGGCTGTGTGTTTAAGGTCGTTGTCCTGTTGGAAGGGGAACCTTTGCCCCAGTCTGAGGTCCTGAGCGCTCTGGAGCAGGTTTTCATCAAGGATCTCTCTGTACTTTGCTACGTTCATATTTCCCTCGATCCACACTAGTCTCTCAGTCCCTGCCGCTGAAAAAAACATCCCCACAGCATGATGCTTCTACCACCATGCTTCACCGTAGGAATGGTGCCAGGTTTCCTCCAGATGTGACGCTTGGCATTCAGGCCAAAGAGTTCAATCTTGGTTTCATCAGACCAGAGAATCTTGTTTCTAATGGTCTGAGAATCCTTTAGGGGCCTTTTGGCAAACTTCAAGTTGGCTGTCGTGCCTTTTACTGAGGAGTGGCTTCCGTCTGGCCACTCTACCATAAAGGCCTGATTGGTGCCTGATTGGTGGAGTGCTGCAGAGATGTTTGTCCTCCTGGAAGGTTCTCCCATCTCCACAGAGAAACTGTTGACCTCTGTCAGAGTGACCATCAGGTTCTTGGTCACCTCTCTGACCAAGGCCCTTCTCTCCCAAATGTTCCGTTTGGCCGGGCGGCCAGCTCTAGGAAGAGTCTCGGTAGTTCCAAACTTCTTCTATGTAAGGATGATAGAGGCCACTGCGTTCTTGGGGATCTTCAATGCTGCAGACATGTTTTGGTACCCTTCCCCAGATCTGTGCCTCGACACAATCCTGTCTTGGAGCTCTACGGACAATTCCTTCAACCTCATGGCTTGGTTTTTGCTCTGACATACACTGTCAACTGTGGGACCTTATATAGACAGGTGTGTGCCTTCCCAAAACTTGTCAAATCAATTGAACTTACCACAGGTGGACTCCAATCAAGTTGTAGAAACATCTCAAGGATGATCAATGGAAACAGGATGCACCTGAACTCAATTTCAAGTCTCATAGCAAAGGGTCTGAATACTTATGTAAATACGTTTTTTTATTTTTTATAAATTATCAAAAAAACAGTTTTCACTTATTCATTATGGGGTATTCTGTGTAGATTGATGAGAATTTTATTTTTTAAATACTTTTTAAAATAGCACTGTAACATAACAAATTGTGGAAAAGGTCAAGGGGTCTGAATACTTTCCGAATGCACTGTACCTACCAGACATCATACTGCTGTTTTTAGTCACCTGTTAATGATTTCTCAATTCAAACAATGTCCACTTAACTCTCTTTGTGTACCAGGGCGGCAGGTAGCCTAGTGGTTTAGAGAGTTCTGACAGTAAATGAAATGTCGTTGGTTCAAATCCGGGAGCTAGGTAAAACATCTGTCGATGTGCCCTTGAGCAGGGCACTTAACCCTAATTGCTATGTAAAGTCGCTCTGGATAAGAGCGTCTTGCTAAATAACAAAACATGTACGTACTTTAGACCACAATTTTGACATTATATGATTACTAACTTTGTCTTAAAGGATAACTATAAATGTCCTATTTCCCTCCTGTAGCAAAACGAGGTGACGGACAGTGCATACCTGGGCTCGGAGAGCACTTACAGCGAGTGTGAGACGTTCACCGACGAGGACACGGGAGCCCTGGTCCAGCCCGAGATGCACGAGGATGTGGAGACGGACAGCGGCATCGAGGCCACGCTCCACGACCCAGAGGACAGTAGCAACAGGTCAGTTCTGGCTTACTTTTGCCTCTGCATGGTCATTCACAGTTTTCTCAGGACAGGCCCCTGGCCCAATAGTTAGTCCTGATCATCACCTCTAACCTCGGCCCCTTAACTCGACCCACATATGGTTGGCCAAAATCAAACCCTAACTATACCCCTTCACCCCGTACTTAGAACTACCATAATCATTAAAGGTAGACTCAGCGAAATGGCGTTGCTACGCGCAGCACAGCGGATATTGCGATGTGCGAAATGCAAGACAATCGCACACAGTATCTGCGCATGTGCACGGGTACGCTTCATGATTTTACCACGTGCTAGCCACGGGACCAAAACAGCGACGAAGTTGAGCCTCTCGCTTCAACACTCTTTGTTGCTGCGGAAATTGATCCACCGTGCTGTTTACTTTCTGCATCTACGTCATATCGCTGAGTCTACCTTGCGCTAAAGTTGTAATTTCGTATGTAGCTAAATCGAGGTGAGTCAAAGGTAGGTCGAAGCTGTCCTGAATACCACCCACGTTGAGTCACTGCTAATCACTCAGACACCAGGGTTTGACTGTAACATTATGGTACATATAGGTCGAAATAGTAATGGTAATTAACTAGGATAAGTCAAACCAACGCTAGCTCCAGTCATCACAGCTTCGTTAGCATCAAGCCTCTGTATCCCTTCTTAGTTTCTAGAGACGACTTGGAGTCTTATGTGGGTCACCAGACAGATTAGAGGCAATAATAGCCACCATTGTAATGGCCCTGGGCTTAAAATACCTTTCGTCTACCGAGAACAAAACGTCTTATCATATCAATCTAACTGAAGATGCCTTTTGTTTATGGTTGCTCCAGGGTGGTTGGTCTTGGCTGCTCCTCAAGTGCATGCAGGCTCTAATGTGCCTCTAGTCTAGTTATTTGAGGAACAAAGCCTGGAGATCGTAGTTATTTTGAGTGACGATTGTTTTCATTTGCTAAGGACCAGATGGTAGGTAGAGAATCGAGATCTTAGGTCATCGATATCATTTTCAAAGGCGTAATAGATCACCGACAGTTTGAAATGAACTTGCTTACCCCGTTATTAAACTACACTTTGGTTGTTGAACATTCTGCCCTCGTTTTTTGCTGCACGATATTCGACGTGACCTCACACTCAGACACAATGTAAAATCCAGAGACCTTGAAGAGACAGCTACGTGTGCCCTGATCTATCCACTGTATGTTTGAGTTTGTCTTTTGGTTGACTGTGAGCTTTGAGACAAGTTGATCTTCAGTGGCCAAGGGTTATGTGTTGCTGCAATGATTACAGTAAGTTAATCTTCTATGTTGACTTTTACCTGCACTTCTACCTCAACTTTTCTGGTTAGCGGAAATCAGGCAATAGCATGACACCTCTTGCCTTTTGAGCTCTATTTGTGTAGTATTATCAATGCCCAACGAGTTTGTTTCGAGTCAATGCTACTTTATTTGTCCCCTTAGGGCAAAAACTAGACATATTGTCCCTTCGGGGCAAATACTGATAACATATACCATTGTCTTGTGCTCTTTGTCTAAGGATTTGTTTTGGTAGGGTTCTTCCACCCCTAAGGATTTAATTGAGTCAATGGTTAGAATGAAGCAAAGATTATCAGCTGTGGTCACTCTGTAGTGCGTAACCCCAACACCCTGTCCCTAAAATGTCAGATTAGTGCCCGCCACCTGTTTGGAACAGCCACTTGACAACGTCCTTTTCACAGGCAGTTCCAGATATCTCTGTCAAGAGCTTATGCGTTTAAGTGTTTGATACCTAATTGTGGAAGTTTACATTGACTAATTGTTGATGTAGGCTAATTTGGCCGCGAGTGATTTTATATGCCCCCCCCCCCAAGTAAAAACAGCTCCAAGTGAATTTATATGCCCCCCCCAAGTAAAAACAGCTCCAAGTGAATTTATATGCCCCCCCCCCCAAGTAAAAACAGCTCCAAGTGAATTTATATGCCCCCCCCCCCCCAAGTAAAAACAGCTCCAAGTGATTTTATATGCCCCCCTAAGTAAAAACAGCTCCAAGTGATTTTAATTTTGGAAATCTGTTCCAAAGTATTCCCATGCATAATAGAGAGATACATTTGATCGGACACAAAGGTTAAGGTTTGAAATGATAATGTATTAGTCATCTTATATCTGTTTGGGCTTCTTGCGGTCAATATGCAGTCTACAAATTATTTGGAAATATGTTCTGGCCATCCGCTCAAAAAAGTAAATCCGCTCAAGAAAGTAGCTACTGTTTGGGTCTGTATTCTGACTCTATAAATGAGTTGTTTTTGCCTGTAGTGCTGGGGTCAGTCACGAGGGAGGAGGAAGTGTAGGGGAATGAGGTCTTATCTGCTGACTGTGTAACCTGTCTGTCCGGGTAGATGACAGATCTGGGGGGGTGGACCAGTTAACAGGGATGTGTTTGGACTTCCTGTCAACAGCTGTGCCTTGAATTCCAGGAAGTGTGGAGTTTGCTCTTTTTTTTTGCTCTTTTCCTTTTTTTTTTCTGGAAGGGGCCCTATCTTTACTTCGTGCTGATGGGGGCCAAAGCGCGGCCGGCAGGCACTTCCACTTTCTCCTGTTTCAGCAGTCCTGCACTATCAGCGGTTTGGCAGGAATCATGGAAGGTCGTCCCCTGACTCACCAGGGCTGAACTTCCCAAGAAATAAAGGACTTTCAGTGTATTTTGACCTTTCACTGGGCTGAATCGTGTTGACACATTTTGAATAGAAATGTATTCCACTGCCAAACTGCAAAGTCTATCCAACATCCATTTTCTACTCTGCTATGTCAGATCATGCCCCTGTTACTCTTGCCATACAGGTGTTTTCTTATACAACTTTCTAGATTTCACTTGTTGTGGCTATCTCAGGTCTCTCCTATCAATTCGTCCTTGAGGCAGATTCCTCTGCGTTTCAGCTCAGTTCCTTCTTTGAGTTCCATATTTCCTGTGTTGAATTGCCCTGTCTGTCACCGAGTCAGAAGAGCACTGCAGGTGAGTTACACAAACCAACCACAACCATTTTGAGTTGACGTCACGGTGAAAAGGTTTACAATGGGTGTCACCGCTGACAGCAATCAGAATGTGCTACTCTAAAATTATAAATTTTAGACGCTGCAATTGTTGTACAGCAGCCCTGTGTGTGTATCTCACATCATATCCCACTGGAGTCCACTGGAAACATGTGATGAGTCCCATGATGATCCTGCCCCATTAAAAAAAAAAACGAATTAAGTGAATCAGAACAATAACAACACACTCCCACCTCCCTGTCATGTGCTCTTGCATGAAGACCTAGACAAATGTCCTATTCCTACACATGATGACTCAACACTGTCAGTAACATTTAACAAAATGTTTAAGCTTCGGTTTTTCAACTCCTCCTAGTAGTTTCTGTGCCCCGGGAGACGGCCGTTACATGAATGAGTCTATGCTCTTGGCTGGGGATTAGGAGTTTAACAGGATTACCCAGCCCCAGCAACGTCCGCCCCTCGTGTCCTACCCCAGCACTACCTCACTCGGCTGGGCCCGGGCCGGTCACCGCACCTGCCTGGTGCCTCTGCTTAGCCCTTAATCGTATTAACCCTCAGCCACTCACAGCCTGCCTCCCCGTCTTGCCACAAGTCTATGGGGACGAGCCCATGGTAACAGGGGACAATCCGGCTGGTCACTTGTGAGGACTGATCATTTGTGGTTACAGACTGTGAGGAAGACTTTCTAGACGACCAAGTTGGCGGTAACCTATAAAACGTGCAAAGAAAGACGAGTGTGCGACTCTCAGTAACATGTTCTGGGTACCATGGACTAATCCCTTGAGTGGACAAGGTCTTTGGGATCGTCTCCTTAACTGAAGAACTGAGCAGTACTCCTCTTGGGTTGGTGTGACCAGTGAGCATTCAGGATTCCACTCTGGTTGACTGGAGGTCGTCTGTCTCCAGTTGCTCCGAGGTTGAGACGCGGGGGCAGCGGGCGACGTTTAAAGATGCGGTCTCTCTCCTCACCTGCCCTCCATGTGCGGGACCTTACTAGGGACCTCAGTGTCGGGCTGAGTAGTGGGTAAGTGGGCCCCGAATGTTGGGCTGCGAGTCAAATGTATTGAGGTTGAGGTTTTGAGTGCTATGCTATATGCTAGAGTGTTCAAGTGTTAGGGTGTCGCAAGTTTTGTGCTGAGTCAGTGTTAATTGTTTTTTAATGTTGGGTTGAGAGAGGCTGAAGTGTATCTGAAGTTGATCAGTGTTTAAGTGCAGGCTACCCTGTCGGTGGTTAGCGCACAGTGAATTTGAAGGTAGGATTGAGTGGGTTAAAAGTCTGTTGACTCTGTATGTGTAAACACAAGAAATAGAACTAGGCTTTGTCATTGGATTGACAGCAACCCTTGGAATGGTGCTGAGGTGTATATCCTGTGTGTATGTAGCTACAATCCAGCCACCCTTCATGTCCTGTTGGGGTACAAAGGAAAGTCTGGCTATCTAATACCCTTTCTTGTTACAGAAAGCAGGGCCACTGTATTGTATATCATCTGAACTCAGGTGAACCTACCAATTTGGCCGTCGCAGACCAGCCAAGCATGTCTATTTTGGTGGCTAAACATGACTAACTTTAGCTTTCCATGTATTTGTGTGAAAATTTGCCTGCTAATTTTAAACTTGACGAGAAGCTTTCGCCCAGTCTCTTTTCAATTAAGGTCACCCCTTAAGCTTACACTACATAGAACCCAGTGAAAGCGCTACTCTCATGCAGCGAGTGTAGCTAGACATTAGATGTATATTGCCGGTGGACCACAAACATTAAATGTGCTTCATCTTGACCAACGAGTCTGTGGGATTAATGAATTATCAGATTACCCTTAAAGACAACTGATTTTAAAACTTGTCCAGATTGCCGGGCGCTTTGTAGGGCTGTCTTAATCTGGGATGCCAAATATTCTATTGGTTGGATTTAGGCTAGTTGCTTTCAATGCATCACAGTTCAACACAAACGGTGTGCTAAGGTCTGCATATAGAACTTGGAACATATCCACACTCGTACTGTGATAGTTGAGCGCTTCTAATTTGGTTGAAGCCGTGTTAAAATAGATCATCCGTGTTACGGAAGCGATGCCTCCGTGGTCTGTTGGTGAAGGAAATTCAGACCTGTTTTTACAGTGAAGTGATAAACATATAGTCAGGTGTAAAAACTAAGCTCTAGCCTCATCCCTAAAGCCAACACCTCATTTGGCCGCCTTTCGTTCCAGTACTCTGCTGCCTGTGACTGGAACGAATTGCAAAAATCGCTGAAGTTAGAGACTTTTATCTCCCTCACCAACTTCAAACATCAGCTATCTGAGCAGCTAACCGATCGCTGCAGCTGTACATAGTCTATTGGTAAATAGCCCACCCTTTTCACCTACCTCATCCCCATACTGTTTTTATTTATTTACTTTTCTGCTCTTCTGCACACCAATATCTCTACCTGTACATGACCATCTGATCATTTATCACTCCAGTGTTAATCTGCAAAATTGTAATTATTTGCCTACCTCCTCATGCCTTTTGCACACATCGTATATAGACCCCCCCTTTGTTTTCTACTGTGTTATTGACTTGTTAATTGTTTACTAAATGTGTAACTCTTTGTTGTATGCTCACACTGCTATGCTTTATCTTGGCCAGGTCGCAGTTGCAAATGAGAACTTGTTCTCAACTAGCCTACCTGGTTAAATAAAGGTGTTCTCAACTAGCCTACCTGGTTAAATAAAGGTGTTCTCAACTAGCCTACCTGGTTAAATAAAGGTGTTCTCAACTAGCCTACCTGGTTAAATAAAGGTGAAATAAAAAAATATATAAAAAATATAAAAAACCTTACACAATCTAAGGAACAAACGCAGATACAGGCATAGAACCACAAACCATGAGTAGGTCAATTCAAGATTTTTCTGGCATTTCCACCCCTGAGACACCATTGATACAGACACCAATACAGTCACAAATTTGGGTAAATGTAGAAAAATACCTCCGTGAACGTGGCTATATGCAATTTCTGTGTGTGTACCTGAAGGGGTATTCTTCCTCCTATGTTTCCCTCTCCCCCTCTCTCTCTCTCTCTCTGTCTCTCTCTCTCTCTCACACTCTCTTTTATACACAATCATCCCTCTTTTCTCTCTCCCTCAGGTTCTCCCTGAGCTCTGAGTTGCACAGCCACACCCTGGTGACAGTGATTGGCGGGGATGAGGAACATTTTGAGGACTTTGGGGAGAGCAACACCTCGGAGCTGTTGCTGGACACCACTGAGGAGGGAACCGAGGGAGAGGGGGACTCATCCCACCTCCAGACCCCCGACCAGAGCAACTGCTCCTCCCTGCTACTCTCTCCCAGGTACGGGCCACCCTAAAGAACAGCAGCCAGGGTCATACTGAGCACTCAGAGTAAGACTGTGACAGCCTACACGTTCATATACGACACAACTGCTATGTTTTTAAGTGCCACGAATCAGTTCAAAACTCTGGCGTGTCGGATGAAGGTCACCCACAGTAGCTGCCACATTGTTACCAACAATAACATTACTTTATCCTAGGGCATCGTCTCTAAAGTCAAACACACAGCGCAGTTGTTGGCTCCTGTCAGGGAACAGGGAACGTGTTGTCTTGCTGGATAGAGTAGCACGGTGGATTTAGTCTCTGGAAATGGTGGTGGCACATTCCCAGCTACATTCTCAGCTCTAGTGTCCTAGCCACAACCTTCCCTGGTGCTGTTATAACAAGACTGACTGGCTGTATGTTTGGAAAGACTGGAGGTCAAACATGGATAAGAACTCTCTGGAGACCTCATTTCCAGTCCACTCCCACTGACTCCTGCTCCTGAAGGGCGAGGTAAAAAGGGAACAAGTGCAAAGTTCAATTACTTAGAACTCTTCCTGTTGCTGCTTACTCTTTAGAGCTACTGCACACCATACACTTACACATATCCAGTCATCAAGGGTAGACTTAACCAAGCGTGTTTATTGAGTGGAATTCAGACCAAACGGAGAGTTACAGGATTTCCATAGGCTCGCTAACAAAGCTGGCGTTTGAGCCAGCCAGTATGGACTGTGTTAAGTCTGTCTCACCTGACCACATCTGATCACTCACTCCCCTCTCTCTTTCTTCTGACACAGTACTGCTCTGCCTGAACACTCCTGAGCACTTTCCCTCCTCTTTTTCTGCAGCCGCTCCACCCCCTCCTTCTCCCACACTCTGTTTTCATCAGAGACCCTAAGCCGGATAATGCGTAATTCCCATTTGGGTGATATTTTTCCCTATCTTTCATGCCTGCAAATTCTTAGCCAGCTAACTGCCTGGGTTTTTCTCGGTCACAATATGGAAATAAGCCGGCCCAAGTGGATTGGCTTTAATGATTCCTTCCGAGTTACCAGTAATTCTAAACCTTTCCCTCCCTCTGTAAGTCACCCTTACAACCGTCAATTCCTTCCAACCAGAATGAGTGGGCACTAAGGCAATTTGAATGAGGCCATTGTGATTCAGGAGCATTGTGGTTAGTGCAGTAGTGTATGCGGTGATGCAGAGAAAATTTCTCTGACCCTCTCCACACTGCTGTGTGTAAACACACTCCTCTGTACGCACAGGACGCTAACCACTCTCCTCATCTTACTAGACACACACACACACACACACACACACCTAGATGTTACACTGCTGTTTCACTGCCACTCTGTCTACAAACCTACACTTCTGCATCACTACTACTGCTACACACAAACCCTACTGCAGCTGTTACTTCACATAAGTGTCCTTCACTACAGGCCAGCCAGCAGAACATGCCTGAGACAGCACAGCAGTGATTCTCAGGAACCTATGACCACCTCGAGACACACACGCCACACTTACAGGAATCGAGGCACACGCCACACATACAGGAATCGAGGCACACGCCACACATACAGGAATCGAGGCACACGCCACACATACAGGAATCGAGGCACACGCCACACATACAGGAATCGAGGCACACGCCACACATACAGGAATCGAGGCAAACGCCACACATACAGGAATCGAGGCACACGCCACACATACAGGAATCGAGGCACACGCCACACATACAGGAATGGAGGCACACGCCACGCATACAGGAATCGAGGCACACGCCACGCATACAGGAACCGAGGCACACTCCACGCATACAGGAATCGAGGCACACCCCACGCATACAGGAATCGAGGCACACTCCACGCATACAGGAATCGAGGCACACCCCACGCATACAGGAATCGAGGCACACTCCACGCATACAGAGGCGCACTCTTCTGAATAAATTATCAGCCAGAAAAGGTGTGGTGAGGAGAGGCTGCGGCGACCACACACACTCCAGTTAGCTATTGATGTTTGTTTATGTGCTAGTTATCGTGAGCTGAATATGAACCTCACTGCAGCTCCTCGGGGCCAAGTTACTAAAGTAATACATGAATATACATGAATACAGATAAAAGTGTTCCCCGTGACAGTAGCCCTTCTGTTGAAGGGGCGGGAAGAACCCTTGGTTGGAACAGTGCTCTTAGAAGGAGTTCATCCTTTCAGTTTACCCCCACACAGCTCAATTACTCACAAAAAGTTTCACTTTTCACAAACTCTCATGATCCTGCACTCTTGATCCCCGACGCTTCCTCTTGTCCTTCACCGTGCACCTCCCTTCTCTGTCACTCACTCCCCTTCTCCTCCTTTCCTCCTCTCTTTTTCTCCCCAGCACCCCCACTACTCTCCCTGCCAGCTTTCAGAGCTTCCTCAGGGAGGAAGCGCTGGACTTTTTCTGTAACCAATGTCACAAACAAATCTCTCGCCTGGAGGACCTCTCCACTCGCCTCAATTTCCTAGAGATGAATAGGTAACATTCCCCACCACTAAGGTTATCCCGTGTGTATGTGTGTGTGTATTGCCGTGTTGACTAGGTAACACACACTGCTCTCGCTCTCTGTGCGTGTGCTGTCCTGTTGTGTTCCGTTTGTAAGATGCACACAGGTGTGTTGTGTTTAATACTGTCAAACAGGCGGACACATGCATAGAGTTTGACAGCATTTGTGTGTATGTTTTTGAATAGGTCGTCACACACATCTCCACTCCACTCATCTTGACTCTTCAGTGCACGTTTGTGTGTGAGTTGCGGTGTGTTGACAGCGTTAGTGCTTGGTTGACTCGGCTTTGGGGAGAACCTCTCACTCAAACTCAAGCTTGCTCGTGGTGTCTGTTCTGTGGCGTTATAAATAAGGTTTCTAAGGTTCATAATCGATGTTGGTAAAGGTGAGTTTGGTGGGCCGCCGCTCTTTGCTCTAGCTGTTGGTGCCAGGTGGCCAACAGAAGGTTTGCCCAGAGTTCCCATTGCTCGTATCATTGCATGCCCTATGAGTTCCATGCATACATATCTCGCATCCTGTCAAGGTCATGGAAACAATTCCATGTGTGCAGTGACAAACGTTGCAAAAAGAAATATATATGCTAAACCTGAATTTACTTCCAGGTAATTGACGTCATTGGCAGTGGTGCATGGCTTATCATTGCTCTCATATTCCATTTAAAGTACTCACTCTATTACAGCCTTACAAATGGATTGAATCATCTTGTACCTGTTCAAGCATGAGTGCTGATGGAAAACCCAACCTTTTTAACTGATACACATGCTTTTGTGTCTGGGTTGTGTTCATTAGGCACCAAACGGATGAAAATGGACTGAAACAGGGAGTGACTAGGCCTACCTCCTAGACCAGTCCAATAAAAAACATGCATTTTTGTTTTCGGGTTGCATTTCAAATGCGGGCGTGTGTGTGTTTTATTGCTGTGGCGTATCTGCAGACGTGCATATGAACATGTACCTTACATTAGGATCCTGTGCTCCCCGTATGACAACCTCTTTATCCCTCTGCTTTTTGGAGCGAGGGATGAGGGGGTGGGGAGGAAGGACACCAAGAGACAGACGCTGTCTCTTTCATCTGTCTTTTCTCCCTTCTGACTGGTCTTCTGTTGTTCTACCCCCCCCCCCCCCCCCATTCAGCTCCAGCAAGAGGCTGTCCAGCAAGAAAGTAGCACGGTAGGTCAAAATGAGTTATTTTAATCAATTCAGTAGAACATTCTTTTAGATTGAACGTGAAAATATGGTGGATTTTGACGAACACAACTAGCTATCTTGACTTATCGTGAAGTTGTAAAGTGAAAGTTTTCTAGGACGGAACAGTTTTGAGCTGCTTTTTAAATTTTTTATCACAAACATTTATTTCTTCTCCCTGGCGTTTCAGACACCTCCTCCAGAACAGCTCCATGACGCTGGACAGCATGAGTGAGCTGTCCCGTGACATACTGGACCTGGCTGACACCGACATCACTGACAAGGTCAGAGTTCAACGTCATAAGATTATACCGCATCCTACCGAGTTTATCAACCGTGTCAAACAGCATTATACAGCACTGTATGTCAATGTAAAGAAAGAGTTCAGCGTCAAACAACACATGCAGTGTAGGATACACAGTGTCATACACAGTATTTTATTTTATTTATTTTTATTTTACCTTTATTTAACCAGGTAGGCAAGTTGAGAACAAGTTCTCATTTACAATTGCGACCTGGCCAAGATAAAGCAAAGCAGTTCGACAGATAAAACGACACAGAGTTACACATGGAGTAAAAACAAACATACAGTCAATAATGCAGGATAAACAAGTCTATATACAATGTGAGCAAATGAGGTGAGAAGGGAGGTAAAGGCAAAAAAGGCCATGATGGCAAAGTAAATACAATATAGCAAGTAAAATACTGGAATGGTAGTTTTGCAATGGAAGAATGTGCAAAGTAGAAATAAAAATAATGGGGTGCAAAGGAGCAAAATAAATAAATTAATTAAAATTAAATACAGTTGGGAAAGAGGTAGTTGTTTGGGCTAAATTATAGGTGGGCTATGTACAGGTGCAGTAATCTGTGAGCTGCTCTGACAGTTGGTGCTTAAAGCTAGTGAGGGAGATAAGTGTTTCCAGTTTCAGAGATTTTTGTAGTTCGTTCCAGTCATTGGCAGCAGAGAACTGGAAGGAGAGGCGGCCAAAGAAAGAATTGGTTTTGGGGGTGACTAGAGAGATATACCTGCTGGAGCGTGTGCTACAGGTGGGAGATGCTATGGTGACCAGCGAGCTGAGATAAGGGGGGACTTTACCTAGCAGGGTCTTGTAGATGACATGGAGCCAGTGGGTTTGGCGACGAGTATGAAGCGAGGGCCAGCCAACGAGAGCGTACAGGTCGCAATGGTGGGTAGTATATGGGGCTTTGGTGATAAAACGGATTGCACTGTGATAGACTGCATCCAATTTGTTGAGTAGGGTATTGGAGGCTATTTTGTAAATGACATCGCCAAAGTCGAGGATTGGTAGGATGGTCAGTTTTACAAGGGTATGTTTGGCAGCATGAGTGAAGGATGCTTTGTTGCGAAATAGGAAGCCAATTCTAGATTTAACTTTGGATTGGAGATGTTTGATATGGATCTGGAAGGAGAGTTTACAGTCTAACCAGACACCTAAGTATTTGTAGTTGTCCACGTATTCTAAGTCAGAGCCGTCCAGAGTAGTGATGTTGGACAGGCGGGTAGGTGCAGGTAGCGATCGGTTGAAGAGCATGCATTTAGTTTTACTTGTATTTAAGAGCAATTGGAGGCCACGGAAGGAGAGTTGTATGGCATTGAAGCTTGCCTGGAGGGTTGTTAACACAGTGTCCAAAGAAGGGCCGGAAGTATACAGAATGGTGTCGTCTGCGTAGAGGTGGATCAGGGACTCACCAGCAGCAAGAGCGACCTCATTGATGTATACAGAGAAGAGAGTCGGTCCAAGAATTGAACCCTGTGGCACCCCCATAGAGACTGCCAGAGGTCCGGACAGCAGACCCTCCGATTTGACACAAGTATCATACACAGTATCATACACAAGTATCATACACAGTATCATACACAGTATCATACACAGTATCATACACAGTATCATACACAGTATCATACACAGTATTATACTTGCATTGTTGGGTTTAGAGCTAGCAAGAAAGGCATTTCACTACCTGTGCATTTGACATTAAAACTTGAAACCACTGAACATAAAATAAAAATATCATCCAGTTCTCAATAGCATCATTTAAATGCAATAAATCACCGGTCAATTCCACACAGTGTAGTGCCACTTGTAGCCCCCCCCATTGTGGGCTTAAAGAGATCGTAGACAACACTGTTCTGTGCTAACCCTCACCCCGTCCTCCTCCCAGGTGCTCCTACTGGAGCGTCGCGTGGCGGAGCTGGAGAAGGACTCGGAGGCTAGCGGGGAGCAGCACGCGCGCCTCCGCCAGGAGAACCTGCAGCTGGTGCACCGGGCCAACGCCCTGGAGGAGCAGCTCAAGGAGCAAGAGCTCCGCGCTGAGGACCACCTGCACCAGGAGACCCGCCGCCACAAGGACGCCCTCACCAAGCTGGAGCGGGAGAGGGGCCTGGAGCTGGAGAACCTGCAGGCTAGGTATGTGGGGGGTGGGTGTGTGGTGTGCGTGTCCATAAAGACGAGGAGAAAGGTTAGCAACCTGTGCGTAGCATCCTCAGCTCTGCCCAGGTGTGTGTGTGTGTGTGTGTGTGTGACTGTTGCAAGGCTGGCCAGCAGGTTGCCTGGTACATAGGCCTTTAGAGGCTGTGATTGTCAACACTGCTCCAATGATTGCGTCGGTCAGTGACATTGTGGGGCTTCACTGACACCTACTGGTTTACAGCTGATTCAAATCATCCAAGCTTGATGATGAGTTGGTTATTTGAATCAGCTGTGTAGTGCCAGGGCAAAAACTGTGCACCCGGGAGGGGCCCCAGGACCACCCTCCCAAAGCTCTTGAACCCAAAGCTGTTTCTCAGTAGAGTAGACTTGTAGCAGGTAGCTGCCAAAATAAAGGAAACACTTGAGTAAATACACTGCCATTCTGAGTGATCACCTTCAACCTATGGTGAATCATGTCTATCCTGATGGGAGTGGTTTCTTCCAGGATGGCAATTCCCCCATCCACAGGCACCGAGTGGTCAGTGAATGGTTTGATGAGCATGAAAACGATGTAAACCATATGCCATGGCCGTCTCAGTCACCAGATCTCAACCCAATTGAACACTTATGGGAGATTCTGGAGCAGCACCTGAGACAGCATTTTCCACCAACATCAACAAAAACCAAATGATATAATTTTCCATGGAAGAATGGTGTTGCATCCCTCCAATAGAATTCCATACACTTGTAGAATCTATGTCAAGGCTCAATGAAGCTCTTCTGACGGCTCATGGTTGCCCAACTCCTTAAGATACTTTATGTTGGTGTTTCCTTTATTTTGACAGTTACCTGTAGGCGTCACAGCAGGTCAGTTGTTGCCTGACTACCCAGACTCCTTGCTTTGGCCAAAGGCCACGCCCACGGACATTAGTTTCTTCTCCGCAATGAATCTGGATGTGAGTACTTCCCTGACCTGGCCGTCTGATTGGTCCAGAAACCGATGGGTTGGGCCAGAGCAAGAACGCATGCGGGTAAAACGGTGGTTTGAAAATGTGTCATTGGCTTTGATACTTCCAATCCAAACGATCCAATCTCTGATGACTTTGTTTTGTACAACGCCCCTCGTCACCACAAACGGCTTCAATGATGGCAGTCTCAGACTAAAGCATGTCGCGAACGACAGAGCAGCGGAAAAATGGAGTGTGAGTCGTCAGGCTAGGTCAGTTGTACTGTATCTGCTCAGCTGTGAATGTGCCAGTGTGTGGAACAAGAATGTTAATTTAATTTGTTGAATGAATGATTTGAATAGATTGAATTGGTTTTGTCAAATGTGTTGTGTACCGCGGCTCTAACATTGATGAATGTCATTTAACTGCGCAGTTTTCTGCCCTAGGCTGCAGCAGCTGGATGAGGAGAACAGTGAGCTGAAATCCTGTGTGCCCTGTTACCGCGCCAACATCGAGAGACTAGAGGAGGTAAGAGCACTGTCTTCTCTCCTCCTCCTCGTCTTTCTTCCCCTCTTCCTACTCCTCCCTTTCTTCATTCACCTCCCTATCACCTCCAGTTTCCTTCTCTTCCCCCATCTCCTTTCTGTTCCCTCCAATCCCTTGTCTATTTACATCTCCTCTCATCCTCCTCTTCTTTCCATCTACCCCCATTTCCCAAGTTTCCTTGGGAAGTTTCCTTCTCTTCCCTCCCATACCTTGTCTGTGTATTTCTCCTATTATCTCTCATTCCTCCTCCTTCTCGTTCGCCCATCAGGAGAAGAGGAAGCTGGAAGACGAGGTGGAGGACGTGACGGAGCGGATGAACGAGGAGCTGGAAACCCGGAGGAAGACGACCGACAAGCTGACCCACGAGCGCCACCAAAACCAGAAGGAAAAGGAGCATACGCAGGAGGTGAGAGGTCACGAGGTGATACCTGTACATCGCAAACTGTATGTCTGTCTGACTCGGAAGGCACGTCAAATGTGGAGGGCTGTCCTGTCTATTGTTTAGTTTTGGTCTGTCGATGAGTAGGGTTCGTTTTTGCTTTTCGTTATTTCTCTGCTGCTGGGTAGAACTTATGTAAAAAAAAAAAGTTTTTTTAAGTCATTAAATTACGTTTTCTATTTGTCAACCTACCCCTCCCAACGGTTGGTGACTAGTTGCTCTTGCAGAATAGACTATTGCTGTATCTCTCTCTAACAGCGGTCTTTCTCTCTCTCTCCTATCCCCCCCTCCACCAGCTGATTGAGGACCTGCGGAAGCAGTTGGAGCACCTGCAGTTGTACAAGCTGGAGGCAGAGGCTAGGAGAGGACGCTCTCCCAGTGCCGGGCTGCAGGAGTACCAGAGCCGCACCCGCGAGGCCGAGTTGGAGCAGGAGATCCGACGCCTCAAGCAGGACAACCGCAGTCTGAAGGAGCAGAACGATGAGCTGAACGGCCAGATCATCAACCTGAGCATCCAGGGAGCCAAGAACCTGGTGACGGCCTCCTTCTCCGAGTCGCTGGCTGCCGAGATCAACTCTGTGTCCCGGGGAGAGGTGAGTCACAATATAGATAGATACATGTAAACAGTAGATACACATAGATGTACATGCCATAGATATACAGAGAAGGCTAAGCATAGATACAAGGCCATAGATATGCAGAGAAGGCCAAAAATGTACAGGCCATAAATATACAGTACCAGTCAAAAGTTTGTACACACAGCTGGCAGATGCAGTGCAGGTATAGCCTACATAAGGAGATTATTATAGGCAAAAGAACAGAGCGAGATTATTTTAATTTGTCAAACGGCAGCCAAGCATCAATCATTACGTCACCAGAATAAGACCCTCGATATTTATTGGAAAGCAGAATCAAGCTCATCGCTGTGCACTTTCACCACCCTGTGAAGTTCATCATAACTTATTTAATCTGTAGCCTAATAAACTGCATGATTTCCCGCGTCGTAGTGGGAGGACCACACGTCATCGCGTGACTCCAAGTTTACTTCGATATTATGGTTATTATATCAATGTTTGTGCTTAAAAGTGTTTCTACTGCCATTGGATAGAAACGTGGTTAGTGAGACTAACAATTAAGGCAGCCCCCGCACCTCTCTGATTCAGAAGGTTGCGTTAAATGCGGAAGACACATTTCAGTTGAAGGCATTCAGTTGTACAACTGACTAGGTATTCCCCTTTCTCCCTTTTAACCTTGATGATTAAAGGTAGAATCAAATACATTTCTTAAGACTCCTGGTGCCCAGATGGCGGCCTCATCACAGTTCTGAATCTTTCACGTTTATTGCAGAGCTCTGTATTGTATATCTTGTTGTGCCGTTTTACCATCTTGAATCATTTTTCAGTGCAAATGAAAAGGTCTCAATAAGTTACTATCCTTGTAAACATTTGATATTTTTTGTGTTTTTTTTTGCAGTTGATGGAGGCCATCCGCAAGCAGGAGGACGTCAACTTCCGACTACAGGACTACATCGACCGTATCATCGTGGCCATCATGGAGTCCAACCCCTCCATGCTGGAAGTCAAGTAGAGGTGGCCGTCTTGGAGTAGGGCAGCCTGGCGGCCTCTCCGCCTCGCTGGACTGCCATACTAGGACAGACTGGCTAAACACTTAAAGACTGGCTACTGAGACTGACCACAGAGAGAGCAATACCTATTGAACTATACTAGGTGGGGGAAAAGTACTCCAATTATCATTAAAGAAGATGTATTTTTTTGTCACTGTTGGTGGCTGTTGTCTATGAGAAAATAAGCTACATGGTTTAACGTCCCTAGGATTTGAGCTTTGCTTTGTGTGTGTGTCTGTTCCCCCTGTATACAGTAGGCTTTGGTTCTAATGACTTCCCTGCATTTGGGTAGAGGGACCTGAGTTTTCCTTGTGTGTCTGAGGTTGTGTGTGCAAATGTGTTTTCTCTGAGGAACTCTTGGAATCCATGGAAGACCTGGTTAACGGGTCACTGTCCCCTTAAATATCTTCTTGGCAATGAAATCTTGTGAGCCCCAATGCTAGCATGATTCTAAAATGTTTTGTCCTTGCACTACATATCAGCCGATACCATCTTTCACCATGAGCTCAGTAAATGAACTCCTGGGGTGTTTTGGGAGCGTTCTCCTGTATCGGACTGAACCGTGTTTAATCCACGTTTAAACCGTATGTAGCACTGGTCAGGGGACGAGGTCAGATGAAGTTGACCCTGGCTGCTCTCTTGAACACAGACTTGCGGTGGCACCTACTACATAAACCGTGTCACGTTTGCAGTGTAAGTCTTTATCCTGGTTTGACTTTTGACTTGGATTATATTCCCAGTGTGAGTTAACGCAACCCAGGTGAGGGACATTTCCTGGGGTAGAGGACAAGAAATGCCCTGAGGGTTAGTGTGTGTGTGAGTGCATGCATTTGTGTATGTGTGTGTTACGTTTTTTTCTGTGTTGCTTGCAATACTTTGTTTTGAAAAAAGGTTAAAAAGGTTTGGTGACTACAATGGTAGTAACACGAATGACATGTTCATTCTTGTGAGCCTCAATGTCTCCACAGTGAAGCTGAGTGGCTCATTGTTTGCTGTATCTCCGTTTGTTTTTACAATGAAACAGAGTCCTAGGGGGTCAGGCGGGCTAAATACTCCAATACGAGAACACTTCTCCATCACATCAATTCCTTTTACTTTGAGGTAGTTAAAAACGGACAAATACTGACATAAATGTTGGTCATACAGACAGGAAATAATTGGATTGTCTAACTTGGACACTAAATCAAATGGAGAGAAAATGTTGCTGTGTTGTTTTTATTTGAGCTGAGTGCGCTGGGAAGTGTTGTTCTTTTATAGTGTGACTGACCCACCTGATCCTTAGTGGAGTCTTGCTGAGTGAAAGTGAAAGGGAGCCAGTTTATCCAGTGGGAAGGACATGTCTGGTCTGCTTGTAACCAAAAACATTTACTGGATAAGTGACTTACTTTCCGTAAAGATGTTCAGACAGAAAATGCTGAATAATTTGACTAATGAATAATGTCTTATTGAAGGAATAGAATCTGTTCATTTTTTGGGGGGGGTTTAGACAAAAAAGTATTATTTGTATAAAAAAAAGATATAAAAAAATGTAAAGTTTATTGTGAAGGGATCCTAATATGACGATATATTGTTTTAAAACAATATGAATGAATTAAGAATGCTGAATTGATTTGAAAACGGACCTTTTTTGAAGAGGTTACGTGTCTTTACTCTCCCGCAGCTTTTTGATTTAAAGGAGTGGAACATGTTCAACACTTAGATGAAGCAATAATGTTTTGAAGAACAGTGGAGAACGAAGAAGAACAGACGTCGTGGACAAACGGACGTCAGCAAACCAACAAAACTCCCTTCTTTTACTGTATGAGCCTCAGTTGACTAAGCACCAATCTGAATTTCCCGGGAACTTTTCGCCACATTTCTGGACGTAAGCAAGAGGAAATGAGAATGGCAGACTTTTAATACACGTCATCAGTGCTACCTATTCACTAATGCACTCCCTGACACTGAGATACTGGACACATTGAAGGATATCACTGTTGCTGACTCTTACTTGCTGGAACTGCTGACAGCTTGTGGTTGGTCCCTGGGTGAAAGGGATGAACAGCAACGTATACTGTACCAACCATCGCAGCTATACTAAAAAAAAAACTACCGCAGCCACCTCCACCACCTATAAAACTCTTGCTACAGTATGTCACCACGCTTTTCTCCTCTTCAGCGCTCCATGGAAAATGGCCTTGCGTGTAAACGACTTGTACATGTCATTTTTTCCCCGAACCTTTAGATTCTATGTATTTTTATAGTTGGGGGGGGGGGGGGGGGGGATTGCATTTTTCATCATTTTCTTTTTGGTCTTCTGCTGAAAAATAATATGATCCTCCCCCAAGGGAGGGTCTTGTGTACGCCGCTCTCGCATGTAGCCCGTACACGTCAATTTCTCCCGTCTGTGAATCACATCCAGATATTTATTCTGCATTTCACTTCACAGTCCCTGCCCTGTTGTTTCTCTCTAATAGCAGTTGTTTTTGAGGGAAAAGTTTGTAAATAGTTTTGGAATCTATGGATTCTCAAGGGAAACTGGCATTCAGCGGATTTAATGGTTGAATGCTACTCGAAGGGGAAATTGTTGATTTGAGAAAAATAGTTGATTATTTTAGATTGAAATGTATATATTGTACTCAAGGTAGCATACAGTACATTTCAAAAGTGTTGCATTGAGCACCCATTGAATTGGCAACACTGGCGTGCTTCAGTCTCGTCTGACCAATTCAAAATGTCTGTTTATGGTGAGGTCTTTCCACTTCAACCCAACTGAGGTGTGATCTACTGTAATGCTGAGGTTGCAGACAGTGGCCTCATGAAGGGCATTGTCATTGTAGTCAACGTCAGTGACACATGCAAACTCTTATCGCCCCAGCTGAGAACAGGCACTGCACAGAACTACTGATCACTATTGTATATCACTTTCTGAATCTTTAAAACCGATCATTAGGTTCACCGAACCATATCATGAGGAGGTCAGTGGAGTTGCACTGATGCCTCGGGACAGATAGTGAGGCCTCAGAAAGCCAGCCCACAGAGGGCTGAACTGTCTGAGTGGTTCAAGTCATTCTGCCTTTGAGTGTATTAGGTTGCTTTCCCCAGCAGATATGAGGCTCAAGAGGCTTCAGCCAATCATTTACTACTACAGTACCCAGCAGCCAGTGGTGCATTCCTAGGAAGAAACCATAAGACATATCTTCCCCTATCTTACATGGAGACAGCAGCAGGATTACCCTATTTTCTGTTTATTCCTTGTTTATTTTTCATTTCAGACTGTCTACTGTAGTTTAGACAGCTAGTTGTGAGACTTACACTAGCATGATTGCTAGCTGACTGATTAGACTAAGACCAGAGTCCTGTCCAGACATTACACTTGAGTCAATGGGATTCTCTAATGCACTTTAAACACGTTCCAATTTCTTTTTAACCACATCATTTTAAAACTGACCAAAGAACAGAAGTTTTACTTCTCACTGACCATTTTAACTATCGGCTCACGCTCTCTTCCTTGCTGAAATTTGAAAACGTTATCATCAGAAGAGTAATTCATTATCATTGCTGAGTCCAACTCTGCCCTGAAAAAAACTGGCCTGCTAGTCTTAACACTGTGCCTCTCTCTCATAATTTTCCCTCTTACTAACCTGATGACGAGCCCTTGGAAAGCACTGACCGTATGTGACTGTCAGTTTGTTAAATTATACTTATAAAAACTTAAATGTGTATATAAAATGGTTTGTGATTTTCTTTTGCTCACACTAGCTTCCAATGTCCAAAGAAAGTTTTGCTCAAGGCACAAACATCACTACTATAGTAGTGCATGGCTTGCCATTTAAAATGAATGGGAAGGGAAAAAGAGAACATTGTAGAAACAAGAATTGTACAACTGAAGTTTATTCTTATTCTGAAGGATAATGTATTGTTTACTGCTCTATGTTTTTCTTTGAAGGTCCTCTGAATGATGTAACCCTTGTTCTTGGGGAATTATAATTTCAAGTCATTGTAAAAAGGTAAGAGAAAACAATGAAGTAAGATTAGAAAATAAATCAAATAATAAAATGATATTTTGTTTGATCTCGTTATTTCGTGTGATATTGCTCATCACATTTCCATACAAGAGACTGCGTACATGAAGACATAGTGGTATCTTGTAACCATGATAAGAATGTTTTTTCCGTGGAGAGAGAATGCAGTGTACTTTGAACTTTCTTGACCAATAGTATTTGTAGACAATTATATTTCCTGGATTGCTGCTCATTGGAGGATTGTACCACTAATCTATTTTCTCACATCATTTTGCTGCAAGTCCAGTGATTAAGAAAATGATGTCCCTCTATATGACAAGAGAGAACTGAAATTGAAAGTTCCATAGTAAATTGTTCAGGCATTCTAAAATTTGCCCAGTGTTATTTACAGGTTATTTATAGCAGCCTAAACACTGAGTGTACAAAATATTAAGAACACCTGCTCTTTCAATGACAGACTGATCAGGTGAAGGCTATGGTCCCTTATTGATGTCACTTGTTAAATCCACTTCCATCAGTGTAGATGAAGGGGAGGGGACAGGTTAAAGAAGGATTTTTAAGTCTTGAGACAATTGAGACATGGATTGTGTATGTGTGCCATTCAGAGGATGAACAAAATATTTAAGTGCCTTTGAATGGGGTATGGTAGTATGTGCCAGGCTCACTGGTTTGTGTCAAGAACCGCAACGCTGCTGGGTTTTTCACGCTCCAAAATTTCCCATGTGTATCAAGAATGGTCCACCACCCACAGGACATCCAGCCAACTTGACACAATTGTGGGAAGCATTGGAGGCAACATGTGCCAGCATCCCTGTGGAACACTTTCGACACCTTGTAGAGGCCATGCCCAGACAAATTGAGGCTGTTCTGAGGGCAAAGGGTGATTAATAGTAGCTTATACAGTGCATTTGAAAAGTATTCAGACCCCTTGACTTTTTCCACATTTTGTAACATTACAGCCTTATTATAAAATTGATTACATTGTTTTTTCCCCTCATCAATCTTCACACAATATCCCATAATGACAAAGCAAAAACAGTTTTTTAGATATTTTTGCAAATATATATAAAAAATACAACTGGTATCACCTTTACATAAGTATTCAGACCCTTTACTCAGTACTTTGTTGAAGTGCCTTTGGCAGTGATTCTTCTTGGGTATGACGCTACAAGCTTGGCACACCTGTATTTGGGAAGTTTCTCCCATTCTTCTCTGCAGATCCTCTCAAGCTCTGTCAGGTTGGATGGGGAGTGTTGGTTGGGTTCAAGTCCGGGCTCTGGTTGGACCACTCAAGGACATTCAGAGACTTGTCCCGAAGCCACTCCTGCGTTGTCTTGGCTGTGTGCTTAGGGTTGTTGTCCTGTTGGAAGGTGAACTTTTTCCCCAGCCTGAGGTCCTGAGCACTCTGGAGCAGGTTTTCATCAAGGATCTCACTGTACTTTGCTCCGTTCATCTTTCCCTTGCAGGTGGACTCCAATCAAGTTGCAGAAACATCTCAAGGATGATCAATGGAAACAGGATGCACCTGAGCTTAATTTTGAGTCTCATAGCAAAGGGTCTGAATACTTATGTAAATAAGGTATTTCTGTTTATTATTTTTTATAAATGTGCAAAAATGTTGCTTTGTCATTATGGGGTATTGTGTGTAGACTGATGAGGAAGAACAACGTAACAAGATGTGGTAAAAGGTAAGGGATCTGAATACTTTCCGAAAGCACTGTGTAAGTTTTGAATATAAAACAACTTTGTCTAATACAATGGCTTGGCCTTAGCTCTCTCTCTCTTGTGTTGCCCATTCAATCCAGAGGAAGCCTTTCCTTCTTTATCACCCACTCCCCTGACCTATGGATACCCTCTCCATCCCAATAACCAGAACCTCCCCAGCCAGGTCCCTGCCTTTTCCCACTATGGGGAGTCAGGTAGCCTAGTGGTTAGAGTGTTGGGCCAGTAACTGAAAGGTTGCTAACTCGAATCCCCGGGCTGACAAGGTACAAATCTGTCATTCTGCCCCTGAACACGGCAGTTAACCCACTGTTTCTAGGCCGTCATTGTAAATAAGAATTGGTTCTTAACTGATTTGCCCAGTTAAATAAAGGTTAAATTTAAAACGATTAGCCTTTTCAATACTGGCCCCCTCCATCTCCAACCCATCATCCCCACCTGCAGGCTTTGGACATGTACTACCAGAGCCCACAACAAGGCTTTGCCCCCTGGAAACAGCAGTCTTAGCTTTACTGACTACACACCATCCTCTCATACTGAGCAACAGTAGGGCCATTTCTACAAGTATACCCTGTCCCATGGAGATCACTACCGTACAGTATCAGGGGGCTTCATTCTCACCACCACCGATAAAGGTACCACAGACCACCACCTACAGTATGACGAGCGTGTGTTGGAACAGATGGGGCCTGTGTGTCCTCTGATGGAAGTCATGATGGTGGGAAGTATACCAGTGGTCCCTGTGGATGGTATAGGCTTGGGAAGTGTGCGGTTAACAGTCCAACGGTTCATGGATATTAACCCAAGAATGTATTTTTTTATTTTTTTATTTCACCTTTATTTAACCAGGTAGGCCAGTTGAGAACATGTTCTCATTTACAACTGCAACCTGGCCAAGATAAAGCAAAGCAGTGCGACAAAAACAACAACACAGAGTTACACAATAACAAACGTACAGTCAATAACACAATAGAAACGAAAAATAGAAAAATCTATGTACAGTGTGTGCAAATGTAGAAGAGTAGGTAGCCACTCTAACCACTAGGCTACCTGACTCCCCATAGTGGGAAAAGGCAGGGACCTGGCTGGGGAGGTTCTGGTTATTGGGATGGAGAGGGTATCCATAGGTCAGGGGAGTAGGCAATAAATAGGCCCTAGTGGTTAAAATTTATTACAATTTAGCATTAATACTGGAGTGACAGATGTGCAGTTGATTTTGTTCAGGTAGGGATACTGGGGTGCAAAAGCGCAAGAGGGTATGTAATAATATGGGGATGAGGTAGTTGGTGTGCTATTTACAGATTGGCTGTGTACAGGTATAGTGATCTGTAAGCTGCTCAGACAGCTGATGCTTAAAATTAGAGAGGGAGATATAAGACTCCAGCTTCAGAGATTTTTGCAATTCATTTCAGTCATTGGCAGCAAAGAAGGGAGAGAAAGGCGGCCAAAGAAAGTGTTGGCTTTGGGGATGACTACAATATACTTGCTGAACCGCGTGCTACGGGCGGGTGTTGCTATGGTAACCAGTGAGCTGAGAAAAGGCTGGGCTTTACCTAGAAAAGACCTCTAGATGACCTGGAGCCAGTGGGTTTGGCGACGGATATGTAGTGAGGGCCAGCCAACGAGAGCATACAGGTCGCAGTGGTGGGTAGCATATGGGGCTTTGGTGATAAAACAGATGGCATCCAGTTTGCTGAGTAGAGTGTTGGAGGCTATTTTGTAAATGACATCGCCGAAGCCAAGGATCAGTAGGATAGTCAGTTTTACGAGGGTATGTTTGGTGGCATGAGTGAAGAAGGCTTTGTTGCAAAATAGGAAGCCGAATCTAGATTTAATTTTGGATTGGATATGCTTAATGTCAGTCTGGAAGGAGAGTTTACAGTCTAACCAGACACCTAGGTATTTGTAGTTGTCCACATATTCTAAGTCAGAACCATCCAGAGTGGTGATGCTAGTCAGGCGGGAGGGTGCGGGCAGCAATCGGTTGAAGAGCGTGCACTTAGTTTTACTAGCATTTAAAAGCAGTTGGAGGCCACGGAAGGAGTGATGTATTGCGTTGAAGCTCGTTTGGAGGTTTGTCAGCACAGTGTCCAAAGAAGGGCCAGATGTTTACAGAATGGTGTTTTCTGCATATAGGTGGATCAGAGAATCACCAGCTGCAAGAGCAACATGTGCAACCAGAGGGAAAAATAATCAAATGGCTACCTGGATTATTTGCATTGTGTGCCTCCCCCAACCCCTCTTTTTACACTGCTGCTACTCTCTGTTATCATATATGCATAGTCACTTTAACTATATATTAATGTACATACTACCTCAATTGGGCCGACCAACCAGTGCTCCCGCACATTGGATAACCAGGCTATCTCCATTGTGTCCCGCCACCCACCACCCGCCAACCCCTCTTTTATGCTACTGCTACTCTCTGTTCATCATATATGCATAGTCACTTTAACCATATCTACATGTACATAATACCTCATTCAGCCTGAATAACTGGTGTCTGTATGTAGCCTCGCTACATTTATAGCCTCGCTACTGTATATAGCCTGTCTTTTTACTGTTGTTTTATTTCTTTACTTACCTATTGTTCACCTAACACCTTTTTTTCACTATTGGTTAGAGCATTTCACCGTATGGTCTACACCTGTTGTGTTCAGCGCACGTGACAAATAAACTTTGATTTGATTTGACATCATTGATATTTACAGTGAAAAGAGTCGGCCCGAGAATTGAACCCTGTGGCACCCCCATAGAGACTGCCAGAGGTCCGGACAACAGGCCCTCCGATTTGACACACTGAACTCTATCTGAGAAGTAGTTGGTGAACCAGGAGAGGCAGTCATTTGAGAAGTCAAGGCTATTGAGTCTGCCGATAAGAATGTGGTGATTGACAGAGTCGAAAGCCTTGGCTGGGTTGATGAAGACGACTGCACAGTACTGTCTTTTATCAATGTACTTTGGCATCATTGCAGAGTTCTGAGGAGGAGAGATACTGGAGTGAAGGATCATTCCTTATACAGCAGTCATATTCCTCTTGGCCGGTTTGGCCACTTCACTTGATAAAGCTGGTAGAGGATTGTACAATAAAAAATCATTAGTACAATATTGAGGTTTCTATATGACCAGTACAATATTATCATATAATTGTATATGTATTTTTATATCGTTCAAAGTAGCCTACCGCTGTACAAATAAAGATGTTGAATATTGCTTATGCTAAATTGCACCTAGTATGTTTATTCGTGTTTTCAATTCAGGTTCATTCAGAATAAATTAAAAGTCTGAATAAAAACTCTGACTTGTTACCAACATGAATGCTATTTAAAAAATCCTCACCCTAAACGTCCCTTGCTTCATACACAGTACGTACTTTTATTCAGTAAGGATGTATTTTGTTAGCGCACTCATTGAGCGCAGGAGGCGATTGCTACCATCGTGAAAAATAGCTAGCTATTACTAGCTAGTTCGAATAATAAATAATAACTTTTTCAAGCAATTTGAACCGTAGCTTGTTTTCAGCTGGAGTATTTGTTCATTTCTGTTCATTCACTGCTTCAAACAATTTAAAATGTGTCGTTTATCACCCACGGTGTGGAAATACAACCTGTCAGGCTGCCTAATGGTGGCTATTGGCTAGCTAGCTAAACATTCAGGTGAGTGCCTATCAAGTGTCTATCACTAGTATCTCCACGTGGGACCTCTTCTGTTGATGTATGTGTGAATGTCAATAGCAATTGGTCCAATAATAGCTATTATGGGATTGCGCTGTCAGTAGTTACTTAAATAAAATCTCATTATGCTGTTACCAAATGTATGTGTACTGAACAAAAATATAAATGCAACAATTTCAACAATTTTACTGAGTTACAGTTCATATAAGGATATCTGTCAATTGAAAAAAATTCAGAAGGCCCTAATCTATGTATTTCACATGACTGGGTAGGTGCATAGTCATGGGTGGACCTGGGAGCCAGGCCCAGCCAATCAGAATGAGTTTTCCCCCACAAAAGGGCGTTATTACAGACAGAAATATTTATCTGTTTCATCAGCTGTCCTGATGGCTGGTCTCAGACGATCCCGCAGGTGAAGAAGCCGGATGTGGATGTCCTGGGCTGGCATGCTTACACGTGGTCTGCAGTTGTGAGGCCAGTTGGACCTACTGCCAAATTCTCTGAAATTATGTTGGAGGCGGCTTATGGTAGATAAATTAACTCTGGTGGACATTCCTGCAGTCAGCTTGCCAATTGCACGCTCCCTCAAAACTTGAGACATCTGTGGCATTGTGTTGTGTGAACAAACGGAACATTTTAGAGTGGCCTTTTATTGTCCACAGCACAAGGTGCACCTGTGTAATGATCATGCTGTTTAATCCGTTTTTTGATATGCCACACTTGTCAGGTGGATGGATTATCTCGGCAAAGGAGAAATGCTCTCTATCAAGGATTTAAACAAATTTGTGCACAACATTTGAGAGAAATAAGCTTTTTGTGCGTATGGAACATTTTTGGGATCTTTAATTTCAGTTCATGAAACATGGGACCAACACTTTACATGTTGCGTTTATATTTTTGTTAGATATATTTAATATGTAGCTAGGTAACGAGCTAGCTAAGTTATTTGAAAGTAGTGATAGAAGTTAGAACACATGATCTATTATCTAACATAGATAATGTATGCATTGAAGCTCATCTTGTCATGAGTGAGTGTGTGTGAGAGAGAGAGAGAGAGAGAGAGAGAGTGTGAGTGAGTGAGTGAGTGAGTGATCTTCTATCTACAGCAGCCCCAGTGCAGGTCTGGACCGTTTGGTTAGCATCCTAGAGCGGGTTCCTTCAGAGCGGTCCTCTGACAGTCCTACTGCGGTCCCGCTGTCAGGTGACTGGTCCGCGACTCTTGGCTCTGCTTGACCTGACTGCCAACCAGTTGCACAACCACAACAAGACCCTCTTCCTCCCCCAGCTGTACTACCTACTACTGGCCAGAGGAATGCTCACCACGCTGGAGAGAACCTGCCAGGCTCTGAGAGGTTTGTATGTCTACTTTATATATTGCAGAAGATAGTACATTCTGTTTTAACTTTAACTGTCCTATCGGAAATGTATGTTATTATGTGTGTCACTCACTGTCAATACACGTTGTTCCCAGATGGAAAACACTGCTCCCTGACGTTTTTCGGCCAAGGCACTGGGCAAGGCCTGTGTTCAGGGACATGGTATTTGGGGTTATGGCCCCTCGCCTCTCCTCCTGCACGCGTTCAGACATGGTGTGGCAGAGGCTGTGCTAAAAGCCGGCTGGCTAGAGTGTGCTCACTGGGCTGGTGCAGGCAGTCAAACGCTGAGAGAAAGGGAGATGGCTAGAGGTTATTGCAATTTAAGTCTTCTTTTTCCCCTAGGCCTGATGCTCTGTCCAGGATCATGGAGAACCTGGTGTTGACGAACAAAAAGGCCCAGTTTGTCGTCACCTGTAAACTGCTGCTGCTCCAATACAAGTATGAGGTGAGAAAGTGAACTAGACTATGAATCTAGTCAATCTGTCATTGTTGGGATTGGAAAAGCCTCTGTAATAGCAGAAGTCTTCATCTTATTTTCTTCCAGACTCATGTGTTAAGGATTCTTCTCGGCTACCTGGCACAGGATAGTGAGAGAAGGTCATTACTTATATAGGTGAGTGTACAACAAGTAAGTATCAGGATAAGGTAAGACCCAGATGCAGACCGTGTCGAAGTAACAATGTTTATTACAGCAAGAGAGGCAAAGGTACAGGATGGCAGGCAGGCTCAGGGTCAGGGTCAGGTCAGGCAGAGGTCAGAAATCCAGATAGGGACAAAGGTACAGGAAGGCAGGCAAGCTCAGGGTCAGGACAGGCAAGAATCAAAAACCAGGAGGGCGAGAAAAAGAGAGGCTGGGAAAGAACAGGAGCTGACAGAACAAACGGTGGTAAGCTTGACAAACAAGACTAACTGGCAACAGATAAACAGAAAACACAGGTATAAGTACACAGGGATAATGGGGAAGATGGGCGACACTTGGAGGAGGGTGGAGACAAGCACAAAGACAGGTGAAACAGATCAGGGCGTGACAGTACCCCCCCCCCCCCCCCCTCTAGGGGCGCCACCTGGCGTCTTACCTGGGCAGTGGAAGTCGGCGATGAGGGCTGGGTCCAGGATGTCTCTAATGGGGATCCAGCATCTCTCCTCCGAGCCATAACTCTCCCAGTCAACCAGGTGTTGGAAAGCCCTGCCCCGTGGTCGAACCCTCAGGAGGCGTCTCACCACGTACGCCGGATGACCATCGACAACACAGGAAGGAGGGGTGGGCCTGGAAATGGAAGACAAGGGACTGTGAGACACGGGCCTGATACAGGACACATGAAAGGTGGGGTGTATACGAAGGGTACGGGGCAACAGAAGAAGAACAGCAGAGAGACTATTGACCTTGGAGATGGGGAAAGGGCCTAGAAGCCGCGGGGACAGTTTGCGAGATCCCGGGTGTAGAGTCATACCTTCTGCCCGAGACGATACCGGGTAGCCGGGTATCCTCCAGGTATGATGACAACGCCGGACAAACATCTGGGCAGAAGGTATGCCGACCTCCTCTTCCTGCTCAGGGAAGAGCGGGGGCTGATCCCCTGAGGAACACTCGAAGGGTGATAGGCCCGTGGCAGAGCAGGGAAGGGTGTTGCGGGCATCATTCAGAGTTTCAGAGTATGGGTCTCAATTCTTATGCAAATAAGGTATTTAAAATATAAGAATTAGCAAACATTTCTAAAAACCTGTTATAACTTTGTCATTACGGGGTATCGTGTGTAGATTGATAAGGTAAAAAAGTAATACATTGTAGAATAAGGCTGTAACGTAATAAAATGTGGAAGAAGTCAAGGGATCTGAATACTTTACCGAATGCACTGTAGATCCTGGTGTGTCCTCATAAGATGCCACCCTTGTTGTGACTAAACTAGTATGTGACTGAGTGAGGTGCCTTAAACATGTCCATCGTTCCTTACTGCGTATTCTGGTGTCGCCTCAGACAATGTCCCCATTGCTGGGACTTGACTATGTGATTCAATGGGGTGTCTGGTGTTTTGCAGGTGGCCACTTAGATGGGCAGAGCTCTGTTGGACTTTGTCTGGGCTGTACGCTACCGCGTTGACCAGCGAGTAAATCTGAAAACAGGTCATAAATAGGAAACTGTTTTCGTCTTTCGTCCAATTGGTCTATGGCTTACCCAACCTCTTTATTCCTAACACAGGATGGTGCGACAAGGAGTCCTGTTAGCTGTCTGCTCTGTCTTTCTGAGCATGAATCTCAACGTATTGGGCGGAGTTGGAGTTAATTTACCCAGCCAATTCAGGAAGTATGTATATCGACCATAGTAGTAGTTTATTATGAATATTAAATGTAGGCCATATTTGGCTGCTAAGAGCTGTATTGCAGTGAATGATGATCATTCAGTTGGCTGCTGGTATGATGTACCGGGAGAGGTTAGTTCGGGTTCCAGCCTGAGTCATGTTAAATTGCTCTCTGGTCCCCAGGTGATCCTCAGTCCTCTTCAGCTTCTCTGCATCCACACGGGACTTTGTAGGCGTACTCCTCTACTAATGGGCAGCACCCACTAGGGTGATGCTTAAGCCGCCACTGGTGCTAAAAAGCTCGAAGCAGTGGTCATCTACGTGTCCTTTGCCATTTCCACACTGCACTCTGCAATCTTTGGGAAGAATGTGGTTAAAAAGAGCACAGTCCACATGTTCATGCAGCTGCTCAGTGTGCGTCAGTCAGGGAATCCAGGATATCCTGTCCTGCAAAGTTTTGTCGGTGACATCGTTCACTTATCAATGGGAATTTAAATTCTCCCAAGGATATTACCAATAGTCCAGAAGACTCTACATGTATGCTAGAAATGTTCCAATTGCAGGATCATGGAAACTTTAATTTAATGTACACGTTTTCAATGTGAATCAACTGTGTTAAATGTAGCCTTGCGTTTAAATGGCCACACCAGTAGAATTCCACTCTTTTGAGCTGGAAAATGATGGCCAGAGCTTACCCATGATATTGCACAACGATGTAAGTCATTAAGTCATCGTTTTAGTCAAAGTATGATATTTCAGGCTTGAAGTGACTAAACCGAACTCCCCGATTCATGCAAATTCGTGCCAATGATGTGTCTTTTTCCTATGAAATTATGTGTAAATTCTTTGAGAGTCAACGTTTAGTTTCAGGGCTAGGTTTTATTTGAATGATACCACCCACCATCACGGCATTGTTTAGTAATCAGAAACATCTGCGAGGTTTGCGAGTTGCGACTGAGCTGAGCAATATAATAGATAATATTGGGCTACGGCAAAGATGGTGGATAAATGAAGAGAGTTCCCTCAGGCCATTCAACATTGAAAATAATTGTCAGTTCCAGTCTACTTAACGGAATGGGTCTCCCATAGACACCAATGCAATAGCAACTGGGTCTGATCTACTTAGTTCATTGACTTTCATTGAACCAGAAAAAAACAACAGCAAGTGGGGTGTCTTGCTTTCTTCTCCATCTCTAGCTACAGCTTTTCACTGTACCCTACACTTGGCTGCCTGGGCCAATGAGCAAATTTGGTGGTAAGGGTAGGCAACAACACGTCTGCCATGCTGATCCTCAACACTGGGGCCCCTCAGGGGTGTGTACTTAGTCCCCTCCTGTACTCCCTGTTCACCCACAACTGCGTGGCCAAAAACGACTCCAACACCATTAAGTTTGTTTACGACAACAGTGGTAAGCCTGATCACCAACAACGATGAAACAGCATATAGGGAGGAGGTCAGAGAACTGGCAGAGAACCTCTCCCTCAATGTGAGCAAAACAAAGGAGTTGATCGTGGACTACAGGTAAAGGAAGGGCCGAATAGGCCTGCATTAACATCTACGTGGCTGTAGTGGAGAGGGTTGAGAGTTTCAAGTTCCTTGGTGTCCACATCACCAACAAACTATCATGATCCAAACACACCAAGACAGTCGTGAAGAGGGCACAACAAAACATTTTCCCCCCAGGAGACTGAAAAGATTTGGCATGGGTTCCCAGATCCTCGAAAAGTTCTACAGCTGCACCATCGAGAGCATCCTGACCGGCTGCATCACCGCCTGGTATGGCAACTGCTTGGCATCTGACTGTAAGGTGCTACAGAGGGTAGTGCGTACGGCCCAGTACATCACTGTGGCCAAGCTTCCTACCATCCAGGACCTACAGTTGAAGTTGGAAGTTTACATACCCTTAGGTTGGAGTCATTAAAACATATTTTTCAACCCCTCCACAAATTTCTTGTTAACAAACTATAGTTTTGGCAAGTCGGTTAAGACATCTACTTTGTGCATGACACAAGTAATTTTTCCAACAATTGTTTACAGAGAGATTATTTCATTTATAATTCACTGTATCACATTTTCAGTGGGTCAGAAGTTTACATATACTAAGTTGACTGTGCCTTTAAACAGCTTGGAAAATTCCAGAAAATGATGTCATGGCTTTAGAAGCTTCTGATAGGCTAATTGACATAATTTGAGTCAATTGGAGGTGTACCTGTGGATGTATTTCAAGGCCTACCTTCGAAATCAGTGCCTCTTTGCTTTACATCATGGGAAAATGAAAAGAAATCAGCCAAGAACTCCAAATTGTAGACCTCCACAAGTCTGGTTCATTCTTGGGAGCAATTTCCAAACGCCTGAAGGTACCACATTTATCTATACAAACAATAGTACGTAAGTATAAACACCATGGGACCACGCAGCCGTCATACTGCTCAGGAAGGAGACGCGTTCTGTCTCCTAGAGATGAACGTACTTTGGTGCCAAAAGTGCAAATCAATCCCAGAACAACAGCAAAGGACCTTGTGAAAATGCTGGAGGAAACAGGTACAAAAGTATCTATATCCACAGTAAAATGCATCCTATATCGACATAACCTGAAAGGCCGCTCAGCAAGGAACAAGCCACTGCTCCAAACCGCCATAAAAAACCCAGACTACGGTTTGCAACTCCACATGGGGACAAATATCACACTTTTTGAAGAAATGTCATCTGATCTGATGAAACAAAAATTGATCTGTTTGGCCATAATGACAATTGTTACATTTGGAGGAAAAAGGGGGAGGCTTGCAAGCCAAAAACACCATCCCAACTGTGAAGCACGGGGGGTTGCAGCATCATGTGGTGGGGGTGGTTTGCTGCAGGATGGACTGGTGCACTTCACAAAAAGATGGCATCATGAGGGAGGAGAATTATGTGGATATATTGAAGCAACATCTCAAGACATCAGTCAGGAAGTTGAAGCTTGGTCACAAATGGGTCTTCCAAATGAACAATGACCACAAGCATACTTCCAAAGTTGTGGCAAAATGGCTTAATGACAACAAAGGCAAGGTATTGGAGTGGCCATCACAAAGCCCTGACCTCAATCCTATAGAACATTTGTGGGCAGAACTGAAAACGCGTGTGCAAGCAAGGAGGCCTACAAACCTGACTCAGTTACATCAGCTCTGTCAGGAGGAATGGGCCAAAATTCATCCAATTTAATGTGGGAATCTTGTGGAAGGCTACCTGAAACATTTGACCCAAGTTAAACAATGCTACCAAATATTAATTGAGTGTATGTAAACTTCTGACCCACTGGGAATGTGATGAAAGAAATATAAGCTGAAATAAATTATTCTCTCTACTATTATTCTGACATTTCACATTCTTAAAATAAAGTGGAGATCCTAATTGACCTAAGACAGCGAATTTTTACTAGGATTAAATGTCAGGAATTGTGAAACTATTTTTTAATGTATTTGACTAAGGTGTATGTAAACTTCCTTCAACTCTATATAGTAGGCAGTGTCAGAGGAAAGCCCATAAAATTGTCAGACTCCGGTCAACCAAGGCGGCAAGCGGTACCTGAGCGCCAAGTCTAGGTCCAAAAGGCTCCTTAACAGCTTCTACCCCCAAGCCATTAGACTGCTGAACAATTAATAAAATGGCCACCGGACCATTTACATTGACCCCCCCCCCCATTTGTTTTGTACACTGC
Organism: Oncorhynchus kisutch; assembly: GCF_002021735.2. Taxonomy (NCBI): domain Eukaryota; kingdom Metazoa; phylum Chordata; class Actinopteri; order Salmoniformes; family Salmonidae; genus Oncorhynchus; species Oncorhynchus kisutch. Next base: position 22,393,112 of record NC_034193.2, read on the forward strand.
TGCTACTAGCTGTTTATTATATATGCATAGTCACTTAAGTTTGACTTATTTTTGTTGTAGTCTGTATATGATTGATTGAATTTCGGAACCCCGCTCCCCCTGTCGCCCCAAGATGAATGGTTTTGACCATGCTCCACTGCTTTGAGTGGTGCAGCTAGAAATCACACGTGTTTATCCTACACTGAAAAGGCACCTGCAAAAGAAGATTTCACAAACTTGTTCATCTATTTTGTGCTGTTGTTACATCACATATTGGTGTTTCGTGTCTGATGTGCTCAGGGTGTTGTTGCATATCACTTGCGGCGAGCATTATGAGCAGTTATTGTAGCCCAGTGTTTCCCAACCCTGGTCCTCGAGTGCTGCCAACAGTACACATTTTTATTGTAACCCTGGACAAGCACACCTGATTCAACTTGTCAACTAATCATCAAGCTGTCAATGAGCTGAAGGAGTTGCGTTTCTCCAGGGCTACAACAAAAATGTGTACCGTTGGGGGTACTCGAGGACCAGGGTTGGGAAACACTGTTGTAGCCTATCATTCCACTTCCCCTAGCTGTGAGAACCATGGCATCATCACCGTGTCCATTACAATGTAGAAAAATACTTTTTGAGATAACCATAGATAGCAAAGTCAAAGATACTGTTTTCCCCTATCCGTCTGTTGCGAAGTTTTCCCACATGCTTAAGACAAATCCAGCTCAAGAACCAGCCATAGCCTAGCTGGATAATCTTTTAAATAAGGTGTAGCAACAACAGATAACATGAGTTACCTAGATAATGTTAGCATGCTAGCTAGCTACACTGACAGCTGTCAGTGCACTACTTGTTGTTATTTCTCCACTCCACGTGGAAATCCCCCATGTGTATTAGCAGCCTGCGTCATTCTTCGCAGGTGGAACCTAAAGGACGATTTCTGCTATTGGACAGGAATTACATTAAATTGCCCTCTGGTAGGGGCCTTTAAAAAATATATTGCTTGAACAGCCTCATTGCTCCTTATGTTTTATGTCTACCTGTTTATGATAATGACGATTGTAATGGTCCAACCTGTGGTGCTGTTGACAGATGTAGCTGAAGGGGACCCTGATGGAGACTGCGTGAACCTGGCCGTGCAGAGCCTGGTGCTGCTGGAGAATAGTCTGAAGACTGGATTGGACCCTGCTCCACTGGGCCTGCCGTCACGATCACGACATGATGATACACAGTGGACCTTGAAGTCCTAACCCTCTGGTGCATAAAGGGCAACAGCCAGTGTTTTGGTTGTCACTGCTGGTGTACTGGTAGTGACTGCCTTTGGGACACTGGTTGTGAGAGGATTACAAATGATGCTTGCCACTAGGAACTGGCTGGCAGAGGGCCCGAGGATGTTACAGATCCTGGATCCTGGACACTGAAGGACGTCCTTTCAGTTAGAGCTGCAGGTGCGGCTGGCCCACCATATCCTGGAATGAATGAATGCCAAGCCAAAGGAAAGAGAGAGATGAATGACATGTATTAAAACGTTTGTGTGGAGGATGACTTTTTGATCTCTTTTCTGCGCAGGAATATCCCTCTGTATTGTAGGCGTTTGTTTACACAGAAAGTCTCGTCAATGGTGTTTCCTTACGCACACAAATACACACGTGTGCAATATGCATCCTTATCCCGGAGAAAGACCATGCATGATGTGGACATATTTGTGTACCTCAACAAGATATTTTTTGGAAGATTATTTTCTGCTGCCTGAAAAGGAAGTGTCATGTATTTTTTTTTTAAAGAGAAAGCACTAGCTCAGTTTCACGGGTGCCACTATGTTTCTGTTCTCATGTTTGCTGTGACAATGAGTGTCAAGTAGTTGGCAAGACGGCACCAACAGATCTGGGACCAGGCTAGGTAAATTGCTCCGGGCTTCTTTATTTTTCAGGACCATTTAGGGGGCCAAACACTTACAAAGCCTTGCCCTCCTGAGTAGAATGAAGAATATTGTATTTTTCTGACAAACAAAGGTGCACAATCCGCAACACTTCATGTCGCATATGTGATGGACTGAATGTTAATCTCATACATTTTGTGGTGTCCTCAAATCAAATGTACAGAATTCAAACAGAAACTTCAATATGAATATAAAGTGCATTCAGAAAATATTCAGACCCCTTGACTTTTTAAACATTTTGTTACTTTACAGCTTTATTCTAAAATGGATGAAATACTTTTTTTCCCGATTCAATCTACACATAATACCCCATAATGACAAAGCACAAATAGGTTTTTAGAAGTTTTTGCAAATGTATTACAAATAAAAAATGTACATAAGTATTCCGACCTTTGCTCTGAGACTCGAAATTGAGCTCAGGTGCATCCTGTTCCCATTGATCATCCTTGAGATGTTTCTACAACTTGATTGGAGCCCACATGTCGTAAATTCAATTGATTGGACATGATTTGGAAAGGCACACACCTGTCACTCGGGGGCTCCCGAGTGGCGCAGCGATCTAAGGCACTGCATCTCAGTGCTAGAGGAGTCAACCGGACGTGATCGGGAGTCCCATAGGGCGGCGCACAATCGGCCCATCATCGTCTCGGTTAGGGTTTGGCAGGGGTAGGCCGTCATTGTAAATAAGAATTTGTTCTTAACTGACTTGCCTATTTAAAAAAAAAAGTGTAATTAAATTAAAATATATATAAGGTCCCACAATTGACAGAGCAAAAACCAAGCCATGAGGTCGAAGGAATTGTCCGTCGAGCTCCGAGACAGGATTGTGTCGATGCACAGATCTGGGAAAAGGTACCAAAACATTTCTGCAGCATTTAAGGTCCCCAAGAACACAGTGGCCTTGTTAAATGGAATAAGTTTTGACCACCAAGACTTCCTAGTGCTGGCCACCCGGGCAAACTGAGCAATCGGAGGAGAAGGGCCTTGGTCAGGGAGGTGACCAAGAACCTGATGGTCACTCTGACAGAACTCCAGAGTCCCTCTCTGGAGATGGTAGAACCTTCCAGAAGGACAACCATCTCTGCAGCACTCCACCAATCAGGCCTTTATGGTAGGGTGGCCAGACAGAAGCCATTCCTCTGTAAAAAGGCACATGACAGCCCGCTTGGAGTTTGCCAAAAGGCACCTAAAAAACTCAGACCATGAGAAACAAGATTCCCTGAATTAACCAAGATTGAACTCTGGCCTGAATGCCAACCGTCACGTCTGAAGGAAACCTGACACCATCCATACAGTGAAGCATGGTGCTGACAGCATCATGCTGTGGGGATTTCCTTAAGCAGAAGGGACTGGGAGACTAGTCAGGATTGAGGGAAAGATGAACAGAGCAAAGTACAGAGATCCTTCATGAAAACCTGCTCCAGAGCGCTCAGGACCTCAGATTGGGGTGAAGGTTCACCTTATAACAGGACAACGACCCTAAGAACACAGCCAAGACAACACAGGAGTGGCTTCGAGACAAGTCTCTGAATGTCTTTTAGTGGCCCAGCCAGAGCCCGGACTCGAACCCGATCAAACATCTCTGGAGAGACCTGAAAATAGCTGTGCAGTGATGTTCCCCATCCAAACTGACAGGGCTTGATAGGATCTGCAGAGAAGAATGGGAGAAATTCCCCAAATACGGGTGTGTCAAGCTTGTAGCTTCATACCCAATGAAGACTCAAGGCTGTAATTGCTGCCAAAGGTGCTTCAACAAAGTAGTGATTAAAGGGTCTGAAAACTTATGTAAATATGTTATTTCAGTTTTTACATTTTATACATTTGCAAACATTTCTAAAAAAACGTTTTTTGCTAATTCATTATAGAGTGTTGTGTGTAGATAGATGAGGGAAAAAAAAGATTTGATACATTTTAGAATAAAGTTGTAACGTAACAAAATGTGGAAAAGTTAAGGGATCTGAATGCTTTCTGAATGCACTTTATGTCTCCATATCTGCACAGGTTCTGAGAATCTGTATCTTGAAGGAGAGTGCTATTTTTGTATTCAAGTTCATTTTATTTACAAATTTACAAGCCCTTTTTACATTTCAAAGTGCTTATACAGAAACCCAGACTAAAACCCCAATCAGCAAGCAATGCAGATGTAGAAGCACGGTGGCTAGGAAAAAGTCCCTAGAAAGGCAGGAACCTAGAAAGAAACCTAGAGAGGAACCAGGCTCTGAGGGGTGGCCAGTCCTCTTCTGGTTGTGCCGGATGGATATTATAAGAGTACATGGCCATTAAGGCCAGAATGTACTTCAAGATGTTCAAATGTTTATAGATGACCAGCAGGGTCAAATAATAATCAAATAATAATAATAATAATCAAATAATAATAATCACAGTGCAACAGGTCAGCACCTCAGGAGTAAATGTTAGTTGGGTTTTCATAGCCAAGCATTCAGAGGCAAGTGCTGTAGAGAGTGCTGTAGAGAGGGTCGATAACAGCAGGTCCGGGACAAGGTAGCACATCTGGTGAACAGGTCAGTGTTCCATTGCCACAACCAAAACAGCAGAAACTGAATCAGCAGCACGACCAGGTGGACTGGGGACAACCAGGAGTCATCAGGCTAGGTAGTCATTAAGTATGATCCTAGGGCTCAGGTCCTTCGAGAGAGAGAGATGGGAGAATTAGAGGGAGCATACTCCTGGGGCGGTTCATCACTCCAGTGCCTTGCCGTTTAACTTCGCAACCCTGGGTCAAAATACACTCAATCATAGGACCTACTGAAGAGATGAGTCTTCAGTAAAGACTTAAAAGGTTGAGACCGAGTCTACGTCTCTCACATGGGTAGGCAGACCATTCCATAAAAATGGAGCTCTATAGGAGAAAGCCCTGCCTCCAGCTGTTCATTTAGAAATTCTAGGAACAATAAGGAGGCCTGAGTCTTGTGGTCGTAGGGTACGTGTAGGTATGTACAGCAGAGCAAAATTGGAGAGTCCATGAAATGCTTTGTAGGCTAACCTTGAAATCAGCCCTAGCCAATGAAACCAGTGTAGAGAGGCTAACACTGGAGTATCAAATTATCAAATGTTTTGGTTCTAGTCAAGATGATTTATCCGGGTAGCCGGAGAGTAGAACACTGCAATAGTCTAATCTAGAAGTGACAAAACTATGGATTAGTTTTTCTGCATCATTTTTGGATAAACATTTTCAGATTTTTGCAATGTTACGAAGAAAAAGCTGCCCTTTAAATATTATTGATATGTTTGTCAAAAGACATCAGTGTCCAGAGTAAGTCCGAGTTCCTTCACAGTTTTATTTGAGACGACTACAACCATCAAGATTAATTGTCAGATCAAACAGCAGATCTCTTTGTTTCTTGCGACCTAGAACTAGCATTTCTGTTTTGTCAAAGTTTAAAAGTAAAACATTTGCTACCATCCACTTCCTTATGCCTGGGACACAGGCTTGCAGGTTAGGCAATTTTGGGGCTTCACCATGTTTCATCGAAATGCACAGCTGTGTGTCCTCCGCATAGCAGTGAAAGTTGACATTCACCAAGAGGTAAAATATATAGTGAACAAAATATTTGTCCTAAAATGGACCAACACCGAAATGTACAATTGATTTGTCAGAGGACAAACCATCAACAGAGACAAACTGACATCTTTCTGACAGATAAGATCTAAACCAGGCAAGAACTTGTCCGTGTAGTCCGACTAGGGTTTCTAATCTCTCCAAAAGAATGTGGTGATCGATGGTGTCAAAAGCAGCACTAAGGTCTAGGAGCACGAGGACAGATGCAGAGCCTTGGTTTGACTCCATTAAAAGGTAATTTACCACATTCATGAGTGCAGTCTCAGTACTATTTGGACAAAGCTTATAGCCACTAAAGTTAGATAAAGGTTAGATAAATAAAACTAAAACTAAACTATGATGGGGTCTAAAACCAGACTGGAGCGTTTCTTATACATTTTTCATTTTTAGGAAGCCAGTGAGTTGCTGCGCAACAGATTTCTCAAAAAATGTTGAGAGGAATGGGTAATTTGATATAAGCTGATTGTTTTTTGTGGGGGCTTTTTCAGGATTTATTACTACAAATTTTAGTGAGTTTGGTATACATCCGGAGGATAGGGAGCCATTTATTATGTTCAACATAGGATTGCCAAGCACAGGAAGTAGCTTGTTCAGTAGGTTAGTTGGAATAGGGTCCAGTAGGCAGCTGGACCCTATTCCACAGAGCTGTAAGAAAACCTGTAAAAATTTAACGGTTGTGAGAAACATTCGATAACTGCGATTTACTCTCTCTAATTTCCGTAACTCCTCCTTGAACTGTATGGCGTAGATGGGGAGTGATTTGGGAAAGGGTTAGAAAGGCTGGACAGGGTTTGGGTTTGGGTGGTGTAGTGGGAGGAAAAACGGGAGGGAATTGGTGTCTATGGCTCTATTTCACTTTCTGAGAGGAACATGACTATGGAAGATAATTTAATGTAGGTAGGCCGTGAGTGGCCTCATACTCCAGTACAGTAGGTGGCGGTAAATGCTCCTTAAAGTTTGGATACGATCTGCCAATCCAATATCAAAGAAGAAGAAGAAAAACTCATCCTTGCCCACCCTTTCCGATGAGGTTGTCGGGGTAACTAGAAAGGACGCTTTTATCCCTCACACCGCAGCAGAGCAAAACCACAACAGTGGACAGTTGCCATTTATGTTGTTACGACTATTGACCATTTTTTTGGACTGCACATAGCTAGAAGAAAGCTTTTCAGGTAACTTCTCTATTCTCAGCATTTGGAACTCTAAATCCCTCGTAAATTGTAGCAAGCCGTTTTAATGCTAACGGGAGCTAACCATGGTATGCTATTTTTTGCAAAAGGCCCCAATGGATTAAAGTTAGCTAATGGTAACTAGCTAATGCTAGCTAGCTGGTAGCCAATTTTTAGTTAGCATAGCGAAGATACCAAGTAAGCTAGCTTGTATTTTGTTATAACTTTGTCCAATATCCACATAAGTCACAATTAACTAGGGGACCCAGTTGTACGGACATGTCCGTTTTAATTATCAGGTAGCTAACGCCAGCTGCCCAAATGTCAGAGTGATCATTCCAGCAGTTTCTAGCTAGCAAACGGTAGCTAGCTAACTTACTTGACAGCAGCAGTGGCTAATCTGTTGCTTGTTTATCTGATCAAGTCACTTGATGCAACACAGACATATTTTACAATGTAAGTTTTCTTGGGACCCCTCTCCTCATCATCCTCCATTCCTCCTCCTAATGTTCCTCTTCCTCCTTTTCTTCCTCTCTACAGATAAGGGAGCACTGGGGACATGGCGGTGTACTTTGATCACCGTATCGACTCCCCTGAGTCAAGCGGGGGCCCCTCTCAGGTGGCATGGCATCCCACTCAGCCTGTACTAGCAGTGGCCTCCAACAGCCCCACCACCGGGGGCAACATCGACCTTTACCTCCAACAGGTGAACCCCCCTCACCACACACGGCAGTTAGTCAGAGTTGCACCCATCCTGTCCTCAATCTGCAACTGACCAAATTATGCTATAGACTGACTGCATTGCCACATCAGACATCAGTCTATAGCTTCATGTTTATCAATTGCTGAGGGGAATTATAAACCCACTGCACTTTGCCTTTTGAAGACTGTTTAACCCCAGTAAACACTTGAAGAGTGGAGAAGATGTAGACAAGTATGAAACTGCTACTAATGGATTGACTGAACTACTCTCCTGTCAACATGTAGGGGGAGCACGTAGGGAGCTGCCATGTGGACCGTCCCTTCCAGCCCACAGTGCTGTGCTGGCACCCCACCAAGCCTCTGCTGGCTCTGGGCTGGGAGACAGGCGAGGTGCTGCTGCTCACACACCCCTCTGGAGAGCAGACGCCGCTGCCCGTCACACATACTGCCTGCATCACCCTGCTGGAGTGGAGCAGCTCCGGCAGCCGCCTGATCACCGGGGATCAGGTGAGTGCGTGTGAACACAGACAAGTAGACACACACAAAAAAACAAACCACACACACACACACACAGACTACTAAGCATTTGAAATACATGCTAGAATATCAAAAGTAGTGAAGATATTTTCATAGTCCTCCGTCTTTGGGCTATTCCATGTAAAAGTCAACCTGAGCATGCACAAATAAAGTTAGTCATTTCCAAATAAAAGCACATTCATAATTATCCTTAAAGTCTATACGTTGAAGTGCAGGCTTAATTTGACAAGTTTCGTGGCTCTTACAAAGCTCACAGAGCGTGTTTTTCCACCAACACCTATTATAGTTGCACAGATGAGATGTTAATGAAGCAATACAGACCAAATTGAAATGTCTTGAGATTCCTTTGCGTGTTCTACAGTCTTGTAAAGATAGGAGGGTGACTGAGACATGCAATGTAACATCCATAACGATTTTTACTTTGGATCATCTTAACAGTCTCTGTAATGCTAACTTTCATCAAGGTTTTATATGGTCTATAATTGGTTTCTCTCTTCTCATTGTCAGTATCCTTTTTCAGTGGTATGATATCCGTAACATCCATAACGGTTGTGGATGTGATGGATATCGATGTATTTATCTTAGCTTCAGAAGCTTGTTTGCTTGTTCTGGCATTTATTCTTCAGACTTTCCCTAAAGCAATTGTTGCATTTTTGTGTTCTAGCTACGATTCTCTTGGAAAATATATGCTGAAATGCATTTCTCATACATGGTAGTACTGGGTTTTTTTTTAAGATAGAAAGATGAGAAGAGTGTTTATCAACAATCTGTAAGTAGTCCTGGAGTGTCATTTTTAAATGAAGGCTCATTTATTTGTAGTATAGGCACATGTACATTTGAAGTCTGAAGTTTACATACACCTTAGCCAAATAAAATACATTTAAACTCAGTTTGTCACAATTCCTGACATTTAATCCTAGTAAAAATTCCCTGTCTTAGGTCAGTTAGGATCACCACTTTATTTTAAGAATGTGAAATGTCAGAATAATAGTAGAGAGTGATTTATTTCAGCTTTTATTTCTTTCATCCGCTTTTATTTCTTACATACACTCAATTAGTATTTGATAGCATTGCCTTAAAATGGTTTAACTTGGGTAACTTTTCGGGTAGCCTTCCACAAGCTTCCCACAATAAGTTGTGTGAATTTTGGTCCATTCCTCCTGACAGAGCTGGTGTAACTGAGTCAGGTTTGTAGGCCTCCTTGCTCGCACACTCTTTTTCAGTTCTGCCCACAAATTTTCTATAGGATTGAGATCAGGGCTTTGTGATGGCCACTCCAATACCTTGACTTTGTTGTCGTTATGCCAATTTGCCACAACTTTGAAAGTATGCTTGGGGACATTGTCCATTTGGAAGACCCATTTGCGACCAAGCTTTAACTTCCTGACTGATCTCTTGAGATGCTGCTTCAATATATCCACATCATTTTCCTACCTCATGATGCCATCTATTTTGTGAAGTGCACCAGTCCCTCCTGCAGCAAAGCACCCCCACAACATGATGCTGCCACCCCCGTGTTTCACGGTTGGGATGGTGTTCTTCAGCTTACAAGCCCCCTCCTTTTTCCTCTGAACATAACGATGGTCATTATAGCCAAAGAGTTCTATTTTTGTTTCATCAGACCAGAGGACATTTCTCCAAAAAAGACAATCTTCGTCCCCATGTGCAATTGCAAACCGTAGTCTGGCTTTTTTAATGGTGGGTTTGGAGCAGTGGCTTCTTCCTTGCTAAGCGGCCTTTCATGTTATGTCGCTATAGGACTCGTTTTACTGTGGATAGAGATACTTTTGTACCTGTTTCCTCCAGCATCTTCACATGGTCCATTTCTGTTGTTCTGGGATTGATTTGCACTTTTTACACCAAAGTACGTTCGTCTCTAGGAGACAGAATGTGTCTCCTTCCTGAGCGGTATGACGGCTGCGTGGTCCCATGCTGTTTATACTTGCGTGCTATTGTTTGTACAAATGAACGTAGTACCTTCAGGCGTTTGGAAATTGCTCCCAAGGATGAACCAGACTTGTGGAGGTCTTGGCTGATTTATTTAGATTTTCCCATGATGTCAAGCACAGAGTTTGAAGGTAGGCCTCGAAATACATCCACAGGTACACTTCCAATTGACTCAAATGGTGTCAATTAGCCTATCAGAAGCTTCTAAAGCCATGACATCATTTTCTGGAATTTTCCAAGCTGGTTAAAGGCACAGTCAACTTAGTGTATTTAAACTTCTGACCCACTGGAATTGTGATACAGTAAATAATCTGTCTGTAAACAATTGTTGGAAAAATATTTGTCATGCACCAACTTGTCCTAACCAACTTGCCAAAACTATAGTTTGTTTACAAGAAATTTGTGGAGTGCTTGAAAAACAAGTTTTAATGACTCCGACCTAAGTGTATGTAAACTTCCGACTTCAACTGTGTGTTGTCTCATTTGAATTCCAGTTTCCTCAAAAAACTTGTCCATTTCATTTAACATCCATAAGGCTTCTTATTTGTTTCATTTTTACAACATGTCAATATATACAAGTCCATTTTTAGGGGTATACACCCCAAGGGGGACACACACATCAAAAGTTTCATATATATTTTGTTTGTCCGTTCTGTGAGACATTAAAGTTGTGATTTTTCTTGCAAATGTAATATCCATAACGCTGGACTCGCCCATTTGGCATGTGTGTTCGAATGTGCTGTCGTTGATCTGTGTAGATGGGAGTTCTCGCATTATGGAAGGTGGACGCCCGAGGAAGACTACAGGGAAGTCACATAGTGAAGCACGACTACACCAAGCCCTTAACCTACTGTATCTTCAGACCAGCACCCCCAGGAGAGTGAGTTACTAGAACTGTATAAGTACCCCAAAAGGTTCTGAGTCAGAGCAGGCTATTGTTCTGCATATGCTCTTGACAAAGAGATGCATCAATTGATATACAGCAATGGCCCTCAATTACAGTAATTTGTAGGTAGATTTTTTTCTTGAGCAGATGGACAGGAGACAGGAACATAGTTATAAATAATTTGTACATTGCAAATTGGCCTCAAGAAGCCCAAACAGAAATAGGATTTGACAAAAACAAACCTTGATTACATTGGGATACAATCACATATGCCTCTATATTTATGCGTAGGAATAGTTGGGAACAGATTTCCCTAAATTAAAATGACTTTGATCTGAGTTCCTGGTGATTTAACAGTCCTTTATGTCCAACAACAAAAATGATATATCAAGTTTTTATTTTATTGCTCAAAAAACTTGGATGGCCAAATAAAATCAGCATTTGGCCCGAGAGCCGCCTATTGGGGAACCCTGATATACTGTATGTGGATAAATATTTTAGACCCCATGTGGTTTTATGCAACTAGTCAATATTATGTTTAGGTAAGACAACTAATTGTATCCATATTATCGCAGTTGTGAAATTATCTTGGGTTGTCAATCAATGGCACTGACACTGTCTCGCCCTGCTATTAAGCATATAAATGCCAAGTGTAAGTTAAGCCAGGCACTGTCTCCCAAATTGTTGGTCGGGACCCAAACCCACTGGTGCATTGCAGTTGTTTCTCTTGGGTGTTGCTCAAGACTGGGCCCTAGCTAGAAAAAGGGTTTTGCTTATTCACTGGGTCAGAATGATTAACATTTGAAAGACCTAGTTGCATAGTTTGGAAACCATTCGACTAAGATCCTGTCCCAGTGTATGATGCTAACTGTGTTTGTGGTTGGTTCCTAGGGATGTGGCGATGCTGGCGCGGGCGGCAGTGGGCGGGGACGAGAGTGCCCTGGACATGTTCAACTGGAGGAAGGCTGGGAATGGACCTCCGCTCAAGATGGGTCCTCAGGAGGGTCTGGTGTTCTACGTCGGCACGGCAGACGGTTAGACGCTCTCAAACTCTGTGTTTTTACCTGCATTGTTCCCCTGTGTGTGAGTGTGTGAGAGACCTCTCGCCTCAGGTCCTGTAGAGGAATTCCTCCAAAACAGGCACTCAACAGTTGGAGTGTGTTTAGCTTTTGTGCACTGCCCACAGGGATGTAATGTAGTCACATTTGGGCGAAATTTGCTGTTTTGAATCCAAAGTATGTGACCTATGTGATTCGTGTAGATCCAATGAGAAAAGTTTGGGCGGGGGGCTTTGGATGACTACTGGCTGTATGCGAACGACTGATGCACGTTTGGAGCAATACTGACTGTATCCAGGGCTCAGCCAATCGTTCACATAACAACAGAATGGACCTCCGCTCAATCCGCTTCATACTTCATGAATTGTAACCGAAAACAACTGGCATTTGGAAAGTTTGAGGTGAGGGAGAAAGTGTTGTGGAACAAGTATTGTTAGCATTGTTAAGTTACTTATCTTGCTAGCTGGATCAATTTTTTATTTTTATTAAAAATAAAAAAAACACCTTTATTTAACCAGGTAGGCTAGTTGAGAACAAGTTCTCATTTGCAACTGCGACCTGGCCAAGATAAAGCATAGCAGTGTGAACGGACAACACAGAGTTACACATGGAGTAAACAATTAACAAGTCAATAACACAGTATAATTTTTTTTTCAGATTAACACAGGAGTGATCAGATGGTCATGTACAGGTAGAGATATTGGTGTGCAAAAGAGGAGAAAAGTAAATAAATATAAACAGTATGAGGTAGGTAAAATTGGGTGGGCTATTTACCGATAGACTATGTACAGCTGCAGCGATCAGTTAGCTGCTCAGATAGCAGATGTTTGAAGTTGGTGAGGGAGATAAAAGTCTCCAACTTCAGCGATTTTTGCAATTCGTTCCAGTCACAGGCAGCAGAGAACTGGAACGAAAGGCGGCCAAATGAGGTGTTGGCTTTAGGGATTATCAGTGAGATACACCTGCTGGAGCGCGTGTTACGGGTGGGTGTTGCCATCGTGACCAGTGAACTGAGATAAGGCGGAGCTTTACCTAGCATGGACTTGTAGATGACCTGGAGCCAGTGGGTCTGGCGACGAATATGTAGTGAGGGCCAGCCGACTAGAGCATACAGGTCGCAGTGGAGGGTGATATAAGGTGCTTTAGTAACAAAACGTTAGCTAGCCAGAGAAATGTTGAGCAACATTAGCCAACTTAACTGATCAAATAATTGAGTTTATGGTGTGAAAATTAGCTGGCTAATAAAGTCAGACAGCTAACATACGTTAGTTAGCTAACGTTACAACATCAGATGAGCTAACGTTAGTCACCTAACCAATTCGCTATAGTATTAACTGGTAACGTAAACTCACCCCATTCCGTACAAATGTGCTCAACCGCAACATTCAAATGAGGCTACAAAGAAAACTAATGGGATTGTAGCGACTGTGTTGACATCAAAATTGGGGTGTGTGAACTAGGTTTCTATTCAAGCGTTGATCGACATGGTAATGGCTTTATAGCCATTTTAAAAAAGTTTACTTGAGTTTACGTTAACGTTATACGACTCCTGGCTCTTCCTCAAGTTATAAGGCGTTAGTTGCTTACTGGACCATGGCAATCTGTGTGAAATGTTAACTAGCTAACGATCTAACTACTATCTGTGAACTAATGTTTTCCCTCTACAGTATGTGGTTAATTTTCAGAATGAGAGAATTAGGTAAAAATGAGTCATTGCTTGTTAAACAAGTGTAGCTGGAGCTGGGCCTGGCTTAAGCTCGGTGCCACTAGAGGTGAAAGGAACACCACACACGTTCTCTCTTTTTCAATACAGTGGATAAAAAGGGGTATGCGAGGTGTACTCTGCCTTAAAGAGATCAATTATGCCAACAAAAGATATCATGCTCTGCTGGAACATTGTAGAACAGATGTCCACAGGCGGAAAGTGTACAATGTAATAATGTGCAGTGTAGCCCAAAGATGTTGCTTTTCTTGTGTTGAACTTGACAGTAACACTTGTGAGTGAGGGGGGACTATTACATTTTTTACTCAGTGAACGTTATTTCTGCACACATGTAGCCTTGTGCTACATGCCTACTACAGTGGCCACAAAATAGAGCAAAAATAGAATGCCTCTTTGTTTCATTCTATTTCTGCGTAAGATGTTTTTTTCCCCCAAGTGCAATATTTAGATGTGTGTGTGGTCACAAGCGTTCTGTTATAAAGGCGGTCAAATTAGTGTATTGTTTTCTCTCAAGACTTGATTGTCATTTGCAGTAAATTCTAGGCAACAAATAACATTGGATTGCTTTCTTCACATTTTTAAGCTGTGAGTTCGGTTCACATTAACCACTTTTTATTTCACACACAGAGACTGATCATGTAGATCATGTTCTTTGTTGTTTAATTAGTTAAAATTTGCATTTCCCCCTAACAGGGATTTTTTTGTTGCATGTTTTAGTGCAAAAAACAGTGTCACCTTTTTAGGCCATCAGCGTTTTGCATCCCTGTGCCCAGTGTAATAAAGTAAATTTGAAGCAGCACTGTCACTGTGTTAGCCTAAGTGTGTGTATTGACTCTGTGCCTAGGCAAGGTGCACTGTGTGGATGAGCATGGCAGGAGCAGCCCAGTGCTCAGTGTGGACGGCTCCATCCAGAAGCTCTTCTATCTGAAGAGGAGAGAAGTCCTGGCCGTTGTCACGGAAACCCTTTTGCTGTCACAGTACACTCTGGGACCTGAGGGGGGAGCCCAGGAGCTCATGAAGGTACATATCAAATTGTATTTTTCACATTTTGTATTTCACTAGGCAAGTCAGTTGAGAACACATTCTTATTTACAATGACAGCGTAGGAACAGTGGGTTAACTCCGTCATTCAGGGGCAGAATGACAGATTTTTTTCCTTGTCAGCTTGGGGATATGATCTAGCAACCTGTCGGTTACTGGCCCAACGCTCTAACGACTAGGCTACCTGCCGCCCCAATGCCATTGGATGAATCCCAGAACATATTCCAGTCTGTACTAGCAAAACAGTCCTGTAGCGTAGCATCCGCCTCATCTGACCACTTCCGTATTGAACATGTCACTGGTACTTCCTGCTTTAGTTTTTTCTTGGAGAGCTTTGTATGCATCTCTGTGTGTGGAGTAAAGGTGGACTAGAGTTCTTTTCTTCGCTGGTTGCACATGTGACATGCTGAAAATAAATGAGGTCAAACGGATTTAAGCTTGCCTGCGTTAAAGTCCCTGGCCACTAGGAGTGCCACTTTTGGACGAGCATTTTCTTGTTTGCTTATGGCCTTATACAGCTCATTGAGTGCGGTCTTAGCATCGGTTTGTGGTGGTAAATAGGCGGCTAAGAATAATATGATGAGAGCTCTCTTAGTAGATAGTGTGGTCTACAGCTTATCATGAGGTATTCTACCTCAGGCGAGCAATACCTCGAGACTTCTTTAATATTAGACATCGCACACCAGCAGTTGTTGACAAATACACACACCCCCCGCCCCTCGTCTAACCAGACGTAGCTGCTCTGTCCTGCCGATGCACGGAGAAGCCAGCCAGCTCTATATTATCCGTGTCATCGTTTAGCCACATCTCGGTGAAACATAACATATTACAGTTGTCCCGTTGGTAGGATAATCTTAATCATAGATCGTCCAATTTGTTTTCCAATGATTGCACGTTTGCCAATAATATGAAGGGTAGTGGTGGTTTTACCTGCTCGTCGGCAAATTCTTACAAGGCACCCCGCCCTCCTCCCCCTTTTTCGCCGTCTTTTCTTCACTCGGATGACGGGGATTTGGGCCTTGTCTCGACAAAGCAGGATATCCTTCGCATCGGACTCATTAAAGAAAAAATCTTTGTCCAGTTCTTTGTCCAAAAATCTTTGTCCATGTAAGTAATCTCTGTTCTGATGTCCAGAAGCTCTTTTCATTCTTAAGAGACGGTAGCAGGAACATTTAGTACAAAATGAGTAGCAAACAATTGTGAAAAATCTAACAAAATAGCACAGTTGGCTAGGAGCCTGTGAAACGGCAGCCATCCCCTCTGGTGCCACTTCAATTGAAGTTTGTGTGTGTGCGACTGTGTTTATGTGTTCTGTTGTCACAGGTGAAGCTGAGTGGAAAAGGTGGCCAAAGCGCAGACATCGTTTCAACAGAGACAGGCCTCCTCATCACAGCTACAGGGGAACAGGTCATCAGGTCAGACACACAAACACACACACCAACACCAACACAAGTAAGCATTTTATGGTAAGGTTGTATTCGGCGCATGTGAAAAAAATACTATCCTTGTGGGGACCAAACAATTAATTCCCATTCAAAATACTATTTTCCTTAACCTTAACCTCTAACCTTAACTCCTAAACCTTAACTCCTAAACCTAATTCTAACCCATAAGTCTAAAATAACAATTTTCCTTGTGGGGACCATCGAAATGTCCCCACTTGTCCAAATGTTCCTTGTTTTACTATCCTTGTGAGGACTTCTGGTCCCCACAAGGATAGGAAAACCAAACACACACACACTCTGACTGTGTAGCTAACATACATTGTGTTGTAGGCTCTGGGACTTGGAGAGGGATGACAACTATGTGCTTTCTCTGGATGAGAGCCTTGGCTTTGAGAAAGGAGAGGTGTTGAACTGTGTCTCCTACTGCACAGCCAAAGGTAGGAATGAACATTACTGGTATTCTGAAAATTTGGGCTAATGGTGAGCTATGGTAGACTTATGTTAAATGGATTACAATTACACAGTATACATCCACTAGCCTAGTCTCAGATCTGTTTGTGTTAGCTTGCCAGCAACTCCTATGTCCATTGTCTCTACTGCACACTGTTTATGACAATGGCCACCATAGGAGTCGGCAAGATTATATGCTATGCATTTACCTCTCGAATAGGCAATTCTTTGTTTAATCATATTTAGGCATAGAATTGGGCATATTTGTATTGTTTCATGATGTCGCCCTCACTCCCCTGCGTCTTTCCAGAGATCCTAGCTGCAGGCACCAACAGGGGGCGTATAGCTCTGTGGAGGATGGTGAGCCAGCCCAACACCAGGACAGACACCAAGGCCCAGTGGAAACTACAGACACCCACGGAGATCGAGGGCAATGTCACCCAGCTTCAGGTACACGACTTTACTACAGTACCACATTATACTACAGTACTACATTATACTGTATTGACACTTTGCGATGACTTCGTCCATCACCTCTCCATCACCTTGTTTTTTGTTTGTCGACACCTGGTCTAAAATATTGAATTTCACTGATTGTGGCTACAGTACGATCACCGGACTCATAGTGCGGTTACATAAGTCAGTGACTATGTTATTACAGTTTTACATTCATGTGTTCTCTGATTGCAATTGTCTTGTTTGTTTCCAGTGGGGCTCCAACCTGAACCTGCTGGCTGCCAACAGTGTGACCACAGTGCTGATCCTCTGTGAGCACGTCATGTCTGCCCACTTCGGCCAGCAGGTGGCAGCGGTACAGCTAACCCCATCTCAGCTCAGCCTCACAATGTTCAACACCAACTCCCACCTCACCCTGCGTTCCGACATGCACATCAAGGGTGTCTGCGTCACCAAGGTAACCAGTCCAAACATTTGTCCCGTTACCAAGTTAACCAGCCCCAAAATGTGTCCCGTGAGCCGTCACCAAGGTAACCAGACAAAGATGTGCCCTGCTCACCAACTGTGTATGTATAGCTCAGCGTTTCCCAAACCAGGGGTCAGGACCCCACATGGGGTCGCCTGATTTGAAATGGGGTCGCGAGATGATTGTATAAAAATGATAATATAGCACTTGGTTCATAGAATAGCCTCTAGGTGCGGTTGTAATAAACATAGCCGTTTCTGATGTAAACAGAGCCGTTTCTTCCTACAAATGTGTCTCTATCTTTTATGACCCCGTCACTGAAAGAAAAGACTCAGGAATATGTATGTGTCTTCTGTTTCCCTCTACAACGCCCACAAGCCACGCAGGACTTATTAGAGTGGACAAGACCAGGCATTAAATCAGACTGGGTGGGAATGAAGATGTTCTTTTCTACACAGAAGAGCATACACAATTATTGCCTGATGATACCTTCTGATATGTTTCAGTCACTTCAAACCATTCTTCCTTCACATTGAAATAATGTCAAAAGTACTGTCAGACTGGTTTGTAATAGACTGTCACAGCCCCAATTAAAGAAGGAAACATTGGTCGTTGATTACATCACCTTCGCAATATCTTTTTAAATCAAAATGGGGTCACGGGCCCAAAATGTTTGGGAACCCCTGGTCTAGCTTGACTTGGGAGGCTATCGAATAATTTGTTTTCTGCTCAATGTGACACTTTTTTACTGTGCCTGGCTCACACAAGCAGGTGTGTTTATCTAAGGAGTATGTGAGGTGTGTTGAGTGGTCTTTTTGACTGAGATATTAGGCATCTGATGTTTATGTGGTGTGTGTTCAGGACACAGTCACAGTGTGGAACGGGAAGCAGGTCACTGTGTACGAACCCTCGGGGGCAACTCTACGCAACACAGGTAAAGTGGCTGCACAGCTACATAGTGATAACATTGCACAACACCAGCATGGCATTGCATAACACGGTCATAAGCACTTATAACACGGTCATAAGCACTTATAACACGGTCATAAGCACTTATAACACGGTCATAAGCACTTATAACACGGGCATAAGCACTTATAACACGGTCATAAGCACTTATAACACGGTCGTAAGCACTGCGTTAAGACAGACGCTTAGTGTTGTTAAGCCCTGTGTGAATCCTCCCATTTCCCCTCCTCTCCCGTCCTGCTCGTCCCCAGGCTCTTTCCTGTGTGAGTCCCAGGTCTTAGCTGTGCATGATGAGAATATCTACACTGTGGAGCCCAATAGAGTCCAGGTCCGCACACCACAGGTCAGTCCCCTTACCTGGAACCCTCTGCCTATCCACAGTCACGCACGCGCAGATACATACAGACGCATGCACGCACGGATACACACACACACACACAGTATGCATACTGCCTCTTACGGCTTCGAGGCTCCCGTCAAATCTAGTTCAGTGTTCTTTTTGTTGTTGTCTGTAGCTTAATTTTTAGCTAGATTTCTACAGCAGGTAATTAATCCTGCAGCAACAGTAAACTTATTATGTGGATTATAATTACTGGACGTTTTTGTCGGGGTTGATATATTTTAGGGCAAATTGGTGAACATTGCAAACTTTAGAAGCCTTTTTAAACCTCAAATACACTTCTGTGCAGGAAAAAAAAATTCAGCAACAGAAGAGGAATCAAATTAAGATCCTTCTCTGTATATTATAGACAAGCATTGTGTGTCTTTGTCTATTGTAAATAAGCTGTGTGTATCTCTCTGACTCTGTCTCCCAGGGCACAGTGAAGCAGCTACTAGCCTTCTCTGAGGCTGAGGGCAACCCTGTGCTGCTCAGTGTGTGTCAGGGCTACCTGGTGGTGGGAACAGACACAGCTCACATCAAGGTCTTTGACCTCACTCGCAGGTATCCACAAAAACAGATAAAAACCTCTCAATTTACATGACTTGTAATGGCACAACCACTTTTTCAAATCAGTGTCATTAGCCAGTGTAGTAAGTGAATGAGCTTGGCCAAATTGATTTTGTTTTGCAGGTCTCCATTGTTTTGTGTTGCTATACATAGCTAGCAAAAGACTACTCCTTGTCATTGCATTTTGCAGCACAGTTTTCAGGGTTCATTGTGTACGTCATTGTATAGACTGTATATATGTCTGTACTGTATGTGTGTGTATAGAGAAGCCAAGGCCCACTGCAGTGCTAAGAACCTAGTGGACCTGACCCCTAATCTGGGAGCCCTGAAATCGGTCAAGTGTAACGCCAACGGCAACCAAGTCAGCATCCTGGTCACTCAGGTGAGTGGACACTTCGAGACCTTGACTTTTTTTTCTTCTCCAAAGGATCTCATAGATAAACTTTGCTCTTGTAATTCGCAATGAAGTAATTTGAATTGCTACACTTCCAAGTCTGTTAAATTGTACTTCTACCAAGTTGTTGATTTATGTTGTTGCTGAATTATTTCTCCCTCTAAGGTGAATGGGAGACCTGACCACAGAATGTACTTCTATGACGTAGAGATGGACACACTCTCTCACTTTGACTTCTTCACTGGTAGACCGCCTAGTGGCATCTCACAGGCCGACGACACAGAAAGGTGTGTGTGTGTGTGTGTGCAAGCATTCTTTTGACCTTGTGTGTTCTTTTGACTGTGTGTGTGTGTTCACTGAATATGTGTGTGTGGTGTGTGTGTGTATGTGTGTGCGTGTGTGTGTGTGTTCCAGACGGCCACTGACAGAGCTGAGCGAGAGATGTCCTGTGTCTCATTTCTGGGACGAGAACGAGCCTCGTCTGTTTGTGTGTGAGACGGTACTGGTCAGCTCTCCCCAAATGGACCATCTGGACAGGGTAGGGGTGGCTTCATTGTACTACTCACCACCACACAAAAATGTTACATACTGTAATGTACAATCACATTAACCAAATTTGACAACAAATAATCTATTATAGGCCTGTTTTCAGAATGTATTTCGAAAAATACAATACCATGCATACAATACCAGTGTTCCTCATATATTAATATTTTTTTCATTTTCCTTTGTCATTTTTTTCCTCCATTTTTTTTTATTTATATACCGTACCAGTCAAAAGTTTGGACACCTTCTCATTCAAGGGTTTTTCTTTATTTTACTATTTTCTACAGTGTAGAATCAAAACTATGAAATAACATATGGAACCATGTAGTAACCAAAAAAGTCTTAAACAAAATATATTTCATATTATAGATTCTTAAAAGTAGCCGCCCTTTACCTTGATGACAGATTTGCACACTCTTGGCATGCTGTCAACCAGTTTCACCTGGAATGGTTTTCCAACAGTATTGAAGGAGTTCCCACATATGCTGAGCACTTGTTGGCTGCTTTTCCTTCACTCTGCTGTCCAACTCATCCCAAACCATCTCAATTGGGTTCAGATAAGGTAATTGTGGAGGCCAGGTCATCTGATGCAGCACTCCATCACTCTCCTTCTTGGTAAAATAGCCCTTACACAGCCTGGAGGTGTGTTGTCCTGTTGAAAAACAAATGTTAGTCACACTATGCCCAAACAAGATGGGATGGCGTATCACTACAGAATGCTGTGGTATCCATGCTGGTTAAGTGTGCCTTGAATTCTAAATAAATCACTGACAGTGTCACCTGCAAAGCACCAACACACCATCACACCTCCTGCTCCATGCTTCACGGTGGGAACCACAAATGCGGAGATCATCCGTTCATCTGAAATTTGGACTCATCAGACCAAAGAACAGATTTCCACCAGTCTAATGTCCATTGCTCGTGTTTCTTGGCCCAAACAAGTCTCTTCTTCTTATTGACTGGTATTGTTTATTTCTGCAGAGACCCAATTTTAAAGGCATAGGGTGAGATTTTAGCAATAAGACCTTTTTCTACCCAGAGTCAGATGAACTCATGGATACTATTTTTATGTGTCTTGAAGGAAGTGGCTAACTAACGTTAGCGCACTTGCTAACTAGCGTTAGTATAATGACTGGAAGTCTATGGGAACAGCATGCAAGCTGTTTCCATAGACTTCCAGTCATTGCGCTAACGCCAGTCAGCAAGGGCTCGCACAACTACCTTCAACTTCCTTCAAACTGCACGCAGAGACATAAAAATGGTATTCAATGAGTTCGATTGCCAAAATCTCGCACTATCCCTTTAAGAACAGAGTGGCAAGTTACAGCATATATTCTAGCAAACAGAGCGAGCCGTGGCACGAATGAGATCCACAAGTGCACAGCCACCGCTTGCTCCTCATCATCTCAGTAGAGTGCAGTGGCACGCATCAGTTCTATTTAAGATGGTGTCAACATAATTCAATTGTCATGCATTTTAGAATCGAATGTCCTTTTAAAAAGTCACCAGAAGTGACCTTCTAACAATCATTCTACAAAACCTCCTGAGACCCCCCTTTCCCACCTCTGCTGAAAAGAATCCTAGGGGAAACGCTGAATACATATCAATTGTGGATGTGTTCGGTATGTACTGTATATGGTGTGTTCCGAGTCCTCTGTGCTATGAACTATGTAACATATAGCATGTATTTGCTGTCTCCTGCAGGTGGATGTGCTCGTGGTGACGTTTTTCTGCACTCAGGAACATGGGCTCCTCCTGCAGGACTCCTACCCCAAACCAGCCGGCCTGCAGGCCCTACTGGCCCTGGACGTTCCCTACTATTACTTCACCTGTAAGGTAGGGACAATGACCAATGTACAGTACATTACCTGCAGAGTATTGAATGGTATCCCTTTACTTAAGGTGAGGCCATTATTTACTGTATGGCTACTCTTTTGTTTACTGATTTTCTAATTTACCAGGGACGTACTGTTCATATGATTTATTATGTTATCATGATTTTTAGTAGGCCTACAGATGTAAGATCTTAATTTGAGACAGTTTGCTACAGCAGGAAAAAAATCCTATAGCAACAGGAAATCTGAATTATTATGTGGATTATAATTCATGGACATTTTTTGTAGGAGTTGATACATTTTACATTACTGCAAATCAAGTCTGAAATTCTAAAGTGGAAATTGCACATTTTAGAAGCCTTTTTAAACCTGCTGTGCAGGCATTTTCTCATCAACAAAAGAGTGATCAAATTAAGATCCTACATCTGTAAATCACTTGTAAGGTAGGGTTGCTCTCTTGCTTCTCTTCCCCATCTTATCCCTCAGAGGTTATGCTCATAAAACTCAGTTAGTCTTTCTTTTCATTTTGCATAATCTTTGCTTGGGCTCTTCTTCCCTCTCTTTCTTGAGTGTATGTGAATTTGTCATATTTCATGTGCATATGCATGTCTGTTTGTGCTTGGCTTCCATTCACACCAGCTGTTGTTTCGGAGGGGTGGTATCTCTTTACCAGAAGTAAGTATCTACTGCCCCTTCAGTTAGTCAGTGCTGCAAATTTCCTCTGCTTTTCCATAGTCCTACCCTCTTTTCCTAGGCTTATGGCATTGTAAAACCTCCATTGTGTCATAATAATTAACAGGACAATGTAATCTAGACCATCCATAGTGAAATAATTTTTTACATAGGAAGAATGCACGACAGTATACAGATGCATAAGCCAGAATTGTAGGGTCCATGTTTTGTAGCTTGTGGCATAGAATGACATATAACATTGGATCGGATATCTGTGGCTTACTCCACTGGTTGGATACGATCAATGTCTTCTTAGATGTCTATTTCCACTGTTTTTGATTCCTTTCTTGTCTGTGTCTCCCTACTAGCCCTAGATCTCATATCTGAGGATGTGTCCTTTCATTGAGCCTACTCTTCTATGATGAAGGACTGGGTGTTGCTACAATAGTGTGTGTGCGCGTGTGTCCGTGCGTGTCATTTTCCCTTCCTAATCAAGGAGCCAAATTCTTTCATCTTACCTGTGTGTAATCGAGTCGGCTGCCAGTATTGAAAGTTATCACGCTATAATAGAAAAAGGCTTCAAGAGCCAGATTCTATCTCTGGAGAAAAGAAAGAGTTTCCTGAAAAAAAATCATGAAAAAAAACAACTTTATCTTACCCCACTCCAACCATTATGTTGAATTTTTTGCTCTAAAGTGTTCATCAGTACAAACCACATGGTTTAGTTATACATTAGTATTGTTTGTGTGGGGAATTTTCATATTCGGGTGTGAAGTGTTTGAAACAGAGATGAGATTGGACAATCAATGCATTAAAGAACTAGACCCCATGGAAGCACAACACAAAATCTATATAGTCACATTGTATTGAAATAGCTCATTCTTGGTTATCTCATCAACACCCAGCCAGGTGAGAGGGATCCAGAGACGGAGGAGGCCCAAGCTCCAGACCCCACCCAATCTCCATCCCTGGCCCAGGCCTCAGCCCCGGCTGCCCAGTCCCCCCACATGGTGTCCAGACGAGCCCTCCGGGACTTTCAGGGCCTGGAGAACTGTGAAAAGGCCACCCGCGATGCCATGCTCAACTTTAGCTTCTATCTGACCATCGGAAACATGGACGAGGCCTTCAAGTCCATCAAGCTTATCAAGAGGTAAGAGAATTTGGATAGGCCTAGTTTTAACACTCGCTGACTGATAACTCATCAAGAAGTAAGAGAACTTGGATAGGCCTAGTTTTAACACTCGCTGACTGATAACTCATCAAGAAGTAAGAGAACTTGGATAGGCCTAGTTTTAACACTCGCTGACTGATAACTCATCAAGAAGTTAAAAGCAAGATAAGTTTACTGTGCTCCGTCTGTGCAGAGAATACATTATTTAACAGCTGACAGCTTTCTTCAGTTATATGTATCACACCGACTCCAGTAGTGCGGTGTGTGTGACGTCTGTGTGATTGTATCGGAGTGTGTCTGCACATATGTGTACGCCTTAGCTATCCCCCAACGCCTTTGCTTCGCCCAATCAGTGGGCAGTGGGGTAGACGTGCAGAATGGCCATGCCTGCAGCCGTGCACCATCCATTTGCCACCGCTTCCTATCATCACTTCCTGGTTCCTGCCCACACCAGGGCACCATTAACAGCCAGTAATTGCTAAGCACGTCCCAGTTCAAAGGCTTCAGGAAAGGCTATGGGGATGGTATTGTTGGTATGGCCTTGATTCCTCTCAGGCCCTCTGTCTGAAGGTTTGCAATGGGAGACTTCATTGTGACAGGTTCTTTAGACCAACACAAATCTTTCAACTGTAGAGGCCACACATGGATAGAAAGATCATGATCACTCCCTGACCTCAGGATTAAGATGTTTTATGTGGGCTGGTTGTATAACTATAACAAAACAGCTTTGGCATTGAACTGAGAGGAGCACTTATTTTGCTCACAATTAGAGCAATTAGAGCAATGGCCTTATCTGTAAAGCAGGGGTTCTTAAACGTTTTCAGCTCCAGACCTACCATCTCACCTCTCACATGCCCAGGGCCCAGTTTATGAAACCCCACTGTAAAGGAAATATTCTTGAGTAATGCTGTTAGAGTGGGAAAACAGACACAATTATTGCGTTGATATGACCAGCAGAGCAAATCCATTGGAAATGAGAGCTGGCTAGCGTACGTGTAGTCTAAGCAGAGGGGTTTGACGGAGACAGGAGTGTGTTTAAAGCAAGGATGCTGTGATATGATCCGACAAACCGTTTTCTGCTTATAGTAGCATAGTATGAAGGGGATTTTCAATCACAGGACATGATTTAGGATGTTTTGTGTGTGTGTGTGTGTATTGTACTGTACTGTACGTTATGGTGAGGGGATGTGCTTCTCTAAACACACTGTGACACACAAATCCCTTGTCCTTGTTTGGTTCTAAAAGAGCGCCCTTTCCAGTCATTCAGCCAACCAGAGAAATAGGTCAGAGAGGGGATGTGTGTGTGACAAAGGGTGCCACCTCAAAGTAGCCTGGACGTCATCTATAGACTAATACGTGACTTTGACACTCCAATCCTAAATTCTCCAGAAGTACTGCTTTGAGCACGTACAAACATGCAAATATGTCTGAAAATACAAAAGGGGATAATAGCCTATCCTAGCTAGCCGGATATGACACTATGTTTAATAGGTTGATGACAACTTTAGGTTGTTTCGCAGTGACAGTTATGTTTTACTGCCAATTCCTTCTTCAAAGCAGTCACTATAGCCAGTGTGTTCGATCTCCGCTTATCCCCACCAACAGGACGATGCCCTTCTTGTCCTGTGTGTGACCAATAACATGCGCTTCTCTTCCGTCTATCTGCTGGGGCTCATTGCCATGGAAATGGCCTTATGAACTGCCAAAACATGATTCAACGGAGAGACCCGACCCGCGTACTGTACACGTGAACTCCCAGCAGAGCTTTACTGATAGGCCGACCTCTAAATATTAGATGTATGTGATTTGATACGACCAACTCTGGTCCTGGTCTAAATGCAAAGTGAGCCCTACTGCTGATGAAGTTGTTATAGCTAATGAGATCTGTTGTACAAGTCTTGCTCTAAGGCAGATGGAAAGTTGATAAGACGAAACCGCAACCTGATATTTATAATCTAAAACTTTAACTAATATCTCTGAACATGTTGCCGCTCTCTTTGAGACACGCTAAAGGAGACATACTGACGCAGGATGTCGGATACAGTATGTCGGATACAGTGTGGAATGTCTCTGCTCAGTCCAGATCCCCCAGTGCAATTTCCTGTCATTCACGTTGTCCTTGACACCAGGTGACACGCTACAGGGCTATCGCTCCATGTGAGTACCAGCCTTCACTTACAAAATGTCCTTTGCCGTCGGCCATTTATTTACAGGGGTAACGCTTCGTCTTTGTCCATTTCCGAGTCAGACAAAGGAAGTCTCCAGAAGTACAGCTAGACTGATGTATTAATGCAATGGCCAACAGTACAGTGATTGTTGTAGTGAAGTCCCTTCTGGCGAGTTTTCTACTGTATACTCTATAACCTTCTCTATGAGAGAAAAGTACACTATTCTAACACTATTTAATAGGTCACACAATATGTCTTGGTATTTTGACAGTGCTTATCGGTGCTATCTATAGTTGTAGGCTATTTCTTAGTGACTCCTCCAAAGCATTTTACCCTACCTTTTATAAGTTGAATTTAGGGGCAACTGTCTCAGTATGTAGAAATGTCGCTAGATTACAGCAAACACGTTGTTATAGATCAGGAGGAACACTGCATAACAGGCTCGTCATTTTGCTTTCACAATGGAATTTGTTCATCAATAAGCCTTGATTAATTTGTCAGCTGTTTTATATAACCCAGTAACTTTTAAGTATTTTCTAACCATACTCCTCCCTCATAGAATTTAGTCAAAGTATATGTTTGAAGAAAAGATGCAAGAACCACCGCAAACAGGTACAGGCGGCTTGTAGGCTTTTAGTTAAACAAAGTATTTATTTATTTGCGAACAACCAATGTCAAAGGAATATTGTGGCACTTCCTCTTCTCATCACTTCATTTCTCTTCTCTTCAATTCTCTGCTCTTCTCTTCTTCACCTACTCAAAGTCATCCTCTATGTTCTTCTGAGCAAGAACATCCCCTGAAGCAGCTGGATTTCTTCTTGATCTTCTTCTTCTCTTTGGTTGCCTCCTCCAAGATCACCTCCTTCTCCTCCTTGGTCTCCTCCTCCAAGACCACCTGAACCTTCTCATGCTCCAGGCTGGCATAGTGCTCCTGGTATCCCTGGATGAGCCGCTGCGCCTCTTCCTTGGGCCGCAGCTCCTCTGTCTTGTCAACGACGGTCGTCAGTGAGCCAGTGCATTGGTTCAACCTTAGCCAGGAGAATGTTCTCCAGCTTGGGCAGGTTGTCTTGGTTCTCGCGGACCCACTCCTCTGCCCTCTGAACAGCCCTCTCCTCCCTCAGCAACTCAGTGTGGAGCTGACATCACTTCATCTTCAGCTCGGCCTTTTCCTGAGAGAACAGGAAAACAGAGCAATAGAATGAGACCGATGATCCTTTTAAAGACGTATTGCTGTAACTATATTAGTACATTAAGAAGACGCATCAGAATCACACTTCGGTCATATCCAACAAGTATCATGTGTTCTCACCTGGGCGCAGATCCTCAGGTGCATGTTGTACAGAATCATGACAAAAGGGGTCGTCCATTCCAGGGCCAGCCGTAGAAGCAGCTTCTGGGTCAGCAAAGGCTGGTGGTCTTCTGCGAGTCATGCAGGGTTTGACTTTGGCAGGGGCAGCCACAGTGTCCACAGCCAGGGCAGTGAAGCCAGGGGGTGGGCGGCAAGGTGTGGCAAGGGCAGCAGTCATTTTACATGTTTTCACTGACAGCTTTTGCTTTGACAGCTGACTGGTTGACATCATAGGTTGAACTAAAACAAACCAATCGAACCAAAACAAATCAGAATTTAATTCCTTGACCAACATGCTCTGTCGTCATTGATAGTTGGCAATGTTAGGCAACATGGGATTTTGATAAAAAGCTAGTGTTAGCAGACTTAAGTTAGGGTCTGCTGACGTACATTGAAAAATAGAATCTCCCTACTGTCACAGCTAACACCAACTTCAATTAAACTCTAAATTATATTTTTTTCGTTTTTTTGCATGTGTTTTTCACTTGTGTAAAATATGAAATATTGTTACCACAAAACATTAAAAAATATATATATATTCAGTTGAAGTCAGAAGTTTACATACACCTTTGGCCAAATAAATTTAAACTCAGTTTTCACAATTCCTGAAATTTAACCCGAGTAACAATTCCCTGTCTTAAGCCAGTTAGGATCACCACTGTATTTTAAGAATGTGAAATGTCAGAATAATAATAGAGAGAGTGATTTATTTCTGCTTTTATTTCTTTCATCACATTCCCAGTGGTTCAGAAGTTCACATACACTCAATTAGTATTTGGTAGCATTGCCTTGAAATTGTTTAACTTGGATCAAATGTTTTGGGTAGCCTTCCACAAGCTTCGCACAATAAGTTGGGTGAATTTTGGCCCATTCCTCCTGTCAGAGCTGGTGTAACTGAGTCAGGTTTGTAGGCCTCCTTGCTCGCACACGCTTTTTCAGTTCTGCCCACAAATCTTCTATAGGATTGAGGTCAGGGCTTTGTGATGCCCACTCCAATACCTTGACTTTGTTGTTCTTAGAACTTCTTATGGCTTGAATCCCGCTAACGGGATCGATATGACAACAGCCAGTGAAAGTGCAGGGCACCAAATTCAAAAGAACAGAAATCTCATAATTAAAATTCCTCAAACATAGAAGTATTTTACACAATTTTAAAGATAAACTTGTTGTTAATCCCACCACAGTGGCCGATTTCAAGAAGGCTTTACGTCGAAAGCACATCAAACGATTATGTTAGGTCTGCACCTACTGACAGAAAAACACAGCCATTTTTCCAGCCAAAGAGAGGAGTCACATAAAGCAGAAATAGAGAGAAAATGAATCACTAAAATTTGATGACCTTCATCAGATGTCACTTATAGGACTTCATGTTACACAATACATGTATGTTTTGTTCTATAAAGTTCATATTTATATACAAAAATCTGAGTACAGCGCTCAGACAACAAATCAAGCCATACAGATATCCGCCATGTTGTGGAGTCAACAGAAGTCAGAAATAACATTATAAATATTCACTTACCTTTGATGATCTTCATCAGAATGCACTCCCAGAACCCCAGTTCCACAATAAATGTTTGATTTGTTCGATAAAGTCCATAATTTATCCAAATACCTCCTTTTTGTTCACGCGTTTAGCCCTGTAATCCAAATGCTCAATGCGCGATTGCTTAGTTCAGATGAAAAGTCAAAAAAGTTATTACAGTTCGTAGAAACATGTCAAACGATGTATAGAATCAATCTTTAGGATGTTTTTATCATAAATCTTCAATAATGTTCCAACCGGAGAATTCCTTTGTCTTCAGAAATGCAATGGAACTCAAGCTAACTCTCACGTGAACGCGCATGACCAGCTCATGCCACTCTGCCAGACCTCTGACTCAATCCCCTCTCATTCCCCCCTCCTTCACAGTAAAAGCATCAAACAATGTTCTAAAGACGGTTGACATCTAGTGGAAGCCTTAGGAAGTGCAATTTGACCCCATAGACACTGTATATTTGATAGGCAAAGAGTTGAAAAACTACAAACCACAGATTTCACACTTCCTGGTTGGATTCTTTTCTCGGGTTTTTGCCTGCCATATGAGTTCTGTTATACTCACAGACATCATTCAAACAGTTTTAGAAACGTCAGAGTGTTTTCTATCCAAATCTACTAATAATATGCATATATTAGCAACTGGGCCTGAGTAGCATGCAGTTTACTCTGGGCACCTTATTCATCCAAGCTACTCAATACTGCCTCCCCAGCCATAACAAGTTAAGCCATTTTGCCACAACTTTGGAAGTATGCTTTGGGTTATTGTTCATTTGGAAGACCCATTTGCGACCAAGCTTCAACTTCCTGACTGATGTCTTGAGATGCTGCTTCAAAATATCCACAACATTTTCCTCCCTTATGGTGCCATCTATTTTGTGAAGTGCACCAGTCCCTCCTGCAGCAAAGCACCCCCACAACATGATGCTGCCACCCCCGTGCTTCACGGTTTGGATGGTGTTCTTCCGCTTGCAAGCATCCCCCTTTTTCCTCCAAACATAACGATGGTCATTAAAAAGTTATAAAAAGTTATATTTTGTTTCATCAGACCAGAGGACATTTCTCCAAAAAGTACGACCTTTGTCCCCATGTGCAGTTGTAAACCGTAGTCTGGCTTTTTTTATGGCGAGTTTAGAGCAGTGGCTTCTTCCTTGCTGAGCGGCCTTTCAGTTTATGTCGATATGGGACTCGTTTTACTGTGGATATAGATACTTTTGTACCTGTTTTCCTCCAGCATCTTCACAAGGTCCTTTGCTGTTCTGGGATTTATTTGCACTTTTGGCACCAAAGTACGTTCATCTCTAGGAGACAGAACGCGTCTCCTTCCTGAGCGGTATGACGGCTGCGTGGTCCCATGCTGTTTATACTTGCGTGCTATTGTTTGTACAGATGAACATAGTACCTTCAGGCATTTGGAAATTGCTCCCAAGAATGAACCAGAATTTTTTTATGAGTGACTGATTTCTTTTGATTTTCCTGTGATGTCAAGCAAAGAGGCACTGAAATTGAAGTTAGGCCTTGAAATACATCCACAGGTACACCTCCAATTGACTCAGATGATGTCAATAGCCTATCAGAAGCTTCTAAAGCCATGACATAATTTTATGGAATTTTCCAAGCTGTTTAAAGGCACAGTCAACTTTGTGTAAACTTCTAGAATTCTGATACAGTGAATTATAAGTGAAACAATCTGTCTGTAAACAATTGTTGGAAATATTACTTGTGTCATGCACAAAGTAGATGTCCTAACTGACTTGCCAAAACCATAGTTTGTTAACAAGAAATTTGTGGAGTGGTTGAAAAATTAGTTTTAATGACTCCAACTTAAGTGTATGTAAAATTCCAACTTCAACTGTATATACACTAATGTTCAAAAGTTTGGGGCCACTTAGAAATGTCTTTGTTTTTGAAAGAAAAGCACTTTTTTTTGTCCATTTAAAATAACATCAAATTGATCCGAAATACAGTGTAGTGTAGATTAACACTGTTAATGTTGTAAATGACTATTGTAGCTGGAAATGGCAGATATTTTTTATATTTAAAAAACATTTTTTAAATATTTTTTAATTTGACCCCTTTTTCTCCCCAATTTCGTGGTATCCAATTGTTTTTAGTAACTACTATCTTG
This sequence comes from Oncorhynchus kisutch, assembly GCF_002021735.2. Classification (NCBI taxonomy): domain Eukaryota; kingdom Metazoa; phylum Chordata; class Actinopteri; order Salmoniformes; family Salmonidae; genus Oncorhynchus; species Oncorhynchus kisutch. Next base: position 22,424,201 of record NC_034193.2, read on the forward strand.
TCTCATCGCTACAACTCCCGTATGGGCTCGGGAGAGACGAAGGTTGAAAGTCATGCGTCCTCCGATACACAACCCAACCAAGCCTCACTGCTTCTTAACACAGCGCGCATCCAACCCGGAAGCCAGCCGCACCAATGTGTCGGAGGAAACACCGTGCACCTGGCTACCTTGGTTAGCGTGCACTGCGCCCGGCCCGCCACAGGAGTCGCTGGTGCGCGATGAGACAAGGACATCCCTACCGGCCAAGCCCTCCCTAACCCAGACGACGCTGTGACCTCCCGGTTGCGGCCGGTTACGACAGAGCCTGGGCGCGAACCCAGAGTCTCTGATGGCACAGCTGGCGCTGCAGTACAGCGCCCTTAACCACTGCGCCACCCGGGAGGCCCCGGAAATGGCAGATTTTCTAGGCATACATAGGTGTACAGAGGCCCATTATTATCAACCAACACTCCTGTGTTCCAATGGCACATTGTGTTAGCTAATCAAAGTTTATCATTTTAAAAGGCTAATTGATCATTAGAAAGCTGTTTGCAATTATGTTAGCACAGCTGAAAACTTAGGGTGATTAAAGAAGCAATAAAACTGGCCTTTAGACTAGTTGAGTATCTGGAGCATCAGCATTTGTGGGTTTGATTACAGGCTCAAAATGGCCAGAAACAGGACAAATACATTAGTGTCTAATTTGAGAAACCGACACCGCACAAGTCCTCAACTGGCAGCTTCATTAAATAGTACCTGCAAAACACCGGTCTCAACGTCAACAGTGAAGAGGCGACTCTGGGATTTTGGCCTTCTAGGCAGAGTTCTTCTGTCCAGTGTCTGTGTTCTTTTAGCCATCTTAATATTTTATTTTTATTGACCAGTCTGAGATATGGCATTTGCTTTGCAACTCTGCCTAGAAGGCCAACATCCTGGAGTCGCCTCTCACTGTTGACGTTGAGACTGGTGTTTTGCGGGTCCTATTTAATGAAGCTGCCAGTTGAGGACATGTTTGGAGTCTGTTTCTCAAACTAGGCACTGTAATGTACTTGTCCTCTTGCTCAGTTATGCACCGGGGCCTCCCACGCCTCTTTATTTCCTGGTTATAGCTAGTTTGCGCTGTTCTGTGAAGGGAGTAGTACACAGCGTTATTATATAGATATAGATATTCAGTTTCTTGGCAATTTCTCGCAGGGGATAGCCTTAATTTCTCAGAACAAGAATAGACTGACGAGTCTGATGGAGTGGCCATCACAAAGCCCTGACCTCAATCCTATAGAAGATTTGTGGGCATAACTGAAAAAGCGTGTGCGAGCAAGCAGGCCTACAAACCTGACTCAGTTTCACCAGCTCTGTCTGTCAGGAGGAATGGGCCAAAATTCACCCCACTTATTGTGAGAAGCTTGTGGAAGGCTACCCGTAACGTTTGACCCAAGTTAAACAATGCTACCCAAGTTAAACAATGCTTAAGGCAATGCTACCGAATACTAATTGAGTGTATGTAAACTTCTGACCCACTGGGAATGTGATGAAAGAAATAAAAGCGGAAATAAATCATTCTCTAAAATATTATTCTGACATTTCATATTCTTAAAGTAAATGTGAAATGGGAATTTTTACTTGGATTAAATGTCAGGAATTGTGGAGACTGAGGTGGAGGTGGAGACTGAGGTGTATGTATACTTCCGACTTCAACTATATATATAAATATATATATATATATATATTACAACTGAATATCTTGTGTATGTATGTATGTATGTATGTATGTATGTATGTATGTATGTATGTATGTATGTATATATATATATATATACACTGCTCAAAAAACTTAGACTTAGACACTTAGACAACACAATGTAACTCCAAGTCAATCACACTTCTGTGAAATCAAACTGTCCACTTAGGAAGCAACACTGATTGACAATAAATTTCACATGCTGTTGTGCAAATGGAATAGACAACAGGTGGAAATTATAGGCAATTAGCAAGACACCCCCAATAAAGGAGTGGTTCTGCAGGTGGGGACCACAGACCACTTCTCAGTTCCTATGCTTCCTGGCTGATGTTTTGTTCACTTTTGAATGCTGGCGGTGCTTTCACTCTAGTGGTAGCATGAGACGGAGTCTACAATCCACACAAGTGGCTCAGGTAGTGCAGCTCATCCAGGATGGAACATCAATGCGAGCTGTGGCAAGAAGGTTTGCTGTGTCTGTCAGCGTAGTGTCCAGAGCATGGAGGCGCTACCAGGAGACAGGCCAGTACATTAGGAGACGTGGAGGAGGCCGTAGGAGGGCAACAACCCAACAGCAGGACCGCTACCTCCACCTTTGTGCAAGGAGGAGCAGGAGGAGCACTGCCAGAGCCCTGCAAAATGACCTCCAGCAGGCTTAAATGTGCATGTGTCTGCTCAAACGGTCAGAAACAGACTCCATGAGGGTGGTATGAGGGCCCGACGTCCACAGGTGGGGGTTGTGCTTACAGCCCAACACCGTGCGTCCTGTTTGGCATTTGCCAGAGAACACCAAGATTGGCAAATTCGCTCTTCACAGATGAAAGCAGATTCACACTGAGCACATGTGACAGACCTGACAGTCTGTAGACGCCGTGGAGAACGTTCTGCTGCCTTCAACATCCTCCAGCATGACCGGTTTGGCGGTGGGTCAGTCATGGTGTGGGGTGGCATTTCTTTGGGGGGCCGCACTTCTTTGGGAGCCCTCCATGTGCTCGCCAGAGGTAGCCTGACTGCCATTAGGTACCGAGAGGAGATCCTCAGACCCCTTGTGAGACCATATGCTGGTGTGGTTGGCCCCGGGTTCCTCCTAATGCAAGACAATGCTAGACCTCATGTGGCTGGTGTGTCAGCAGTTCCTGCAAGAGGAAGGCATTGATGCTTATGGACTGGCCATCCTGTTCCCCAGACCTGAATCCAATTGAGCACATCTGGGACATCATGTCTCGCTCCATCCACCAACGCCACATTGCACTACAGACTGTCCAGGAGTTGGCGGATGCTTTAGTCCAGGTCTGGGAGGGGAGATCCCTCAGGAGACCATCCGCCACCTCATCAGGAGCATGCTCAGGCGTTGTAGGGAGGTCATACAGGCACGTGGAGGCCACACACACTACTGAGCCTCATTTTGACTATTACATCAAAGTTGGATCAGCCTGTAGTGTGGTTTTCCACTTTAATTTTGAGTGTGACTCCAAATCCAGACCTCCATGGGTTGATACATTTGATTTCCATTGATAATTTGAGTGATTTTGTTGTCAGCACATTCAACTATGTAAAGAAAAAAGTATTTAATAAGAATATTTCATTCATTCAGATCTAGGATGTGTTATTTTAGTGTTCCCTTTATTTTTTTGAGCAGTATATATATATATATAATTTTTATTTGTGGTAACACAATATTTGTATATATACTGTTTTCTATACTGTATATAAGAGTCTTAGACATCACACACAATAGAACAGTATTTTAAAAGACAATACCACACATTATTGTAACATTTGTATTATTTATTATTATTTTCATGCACACTCACTGTTTCGGCTTGAAAGTGACAACTCCACGAACAGCTGATTTCCTTTCAGCAGTATGATATAATAGCAATATAATAGCAATATTTTAATACACCTGTATAAAATTAATTTAAGTACATGTACCAGAAGCGAGCAGATTATTGAATGTTTATGGTGTTTACTTTATGTCTGTTGGGCAAATCTGAAATCATCAATGTCCTGAGGTCTGAAGATCTGAAAATAGTCTTCTTTTAATACAATTTGCCATTAAACACCCTTTGGTGGTTTGGATAGAATGAATTAATGTGCAATTTTGTGCATACGTACACTGCACTTGACAACATTGAGTTCTCAAGATAAAGGTAGACCTAAATCTCTTTTTTAATATTAAGAATAATATAAACAATATGCAGGAAGTATATGTTATTACATACTGTAAGTGCACTAAGAACAAAACATGTCAAGATCCAGCTTGATCTTTTCCTAAACAGGGTGTTTTCATGGAGTTTTGCTGAGGAAATTCCAGGTCAAACAAGCCTTCAAGCACACTTTGGAGTAATTGGCTTACTACAACATGTCTACTAAAATGACAAATTCACTACAGCTCAGTGTTTCCCCTAGGAGTTTTTTCAGCAGTGGTGGTAGAGTTAGCTGTTTTTAGGATTTTTTAAATTTTGAATATAATTGTTTTAAGTGGTGGCCATGGTTTAGCAGCGGCGGTGCACTGCATATAGGAGAAACACTGCAGTTTATGGTTTTAAAACTGACTTACATACACTATATACAAAAGTATGTGGACACCCCTTCAAATGAGTGGATTTGGTTATTTCAGTCACACCCGTTGCTGACAATTTTATAAAATCAAGCACACAATCATGCAATAGACAGACATTGGCAGTAGAATGGCCTTGCTGAAGAGCTCAGTGACTTTCAACGTGGCACCGTCATAGGATGCCACCTTTCCAACAAGTTAGTTCGTCAAATGTCTGCCCTGCTAGAGCTGCCCCGGTCAACTGTAAATTCTGTTATTGTGAAGTGGAAACATCTATGAGCAACAATGGCTCAGCTGTGAAGTGGTAGGCCACACATGCTCACAGAACGGGACCCCCGAGTGCTGAAGGACATAGTGAGTAAAAACTGTCTGTCCTCAGTTGCAACACTCACTACCGAGTTCCAAACTGCCTCTGGAAGCCACGTCAGCACGATAACTGTTTTTCTCGGGAGCTTAATGAAATGGGTTTCCATGGCCGAGCAGCCACACACAAGCCTAAGATCAACATGCTCAATGCCAAGCGTCGGCTGGAGTGGTGTAAAGCTCGCCGCCATTGGACTGGAGGGAATAATGATCTGGGGCTGTTTTTCATGGTTCGGGCTAGGCCCCTTAGTTCCAGTGAAGGGAAATGTTAACACTACAGCATACAATGACATTCTAGACAATTTTCTGCTTCCAATTCTCTGCTTCCAACTTTATTCAACAGTTTGGGGAATGCCCTTTCCTGTTTCAGCATGTCATTGCCCATTGTGCACAAAGCAAGGTCCATACAGTAATGGTTTGTCGAGATCGTTGTGGAAGAACTTGACTGGCCTGCACAGAGCCCTGACCTCAACCCCATCGAACACATTTGGGATGATTTGGAATGCCAATTGCGAGCCAGGCCTAATCGCCAGGCCAACATCAGTGCCCAACCTCACTAATGCTCTTGTGGCAGAATGGAAGCAAGTCCCCGCAGCAATGTTCCAACATCTAGTGGGAAGCCTTCCCAGAAGAGTGGAGCCTGTAATAGCAGCAAAAGAGGGATCAACTCAATATTAATGCCCATGATTTTTGAATGAAATGTTCAACGAGTCGGTGTCCACATACTTTTGGCCATGTTGTGTATCATTCATATTTTTTTTTTGATTTAGAGATGTGTTAGCTGGATGTTTTATGGAGACACTATCCTTGCATCAAGGAGCGTTACTCAGTCCAGGGACATTTTTTAGTTCCACTGGTCGTTGTAAATGATGAAGCCATGAAGTTCAAAGATGTAGAACTGTACAACAGTGAAATCATGTTAGTCCAGCACAGGTAGAGCCACAACAAAACATGTGTCTTCTGTAGAGTAAATAATTGAGGCACCGGTTTGGGTGAAAATATGCAGAGACTGTCAGAGCATTGTCTATTCTTCACCCTGTTAGGTTCAAGAGTCAGGGCTCGGGGGGCTCAGCAGGGTGACTCCACATAGTCATTGTCGAGGCGTGGGTGGAAGTTCGACGCCAGCGAGCGGCTGATGACAATGACCCGGGGTGTGAGGCAGTCGTCGCGGCGATGCAGGATGTTCCAGATGAGCATGGCAGCGGCGAGCGTGGCCAATAAGCAGGCGGCGATGTCCACGTAGCACGAGTAGGACAGGTGTGTGTACGGGCCAATCCGGTAGAACGTCACCAAGCCGATCACCAGCACAAAACCTGGGGAGGGAGAGCGTTAGGGAAGGGTTAATTCAATGAGGCCTTAATCATTCAAACCAGAGAGAGCCAAATCTCTTGTGTATTTGGTCTCCATCTCAAACAATTGAATCAATTGAATTTATTTTAACGGTGCCGTTGATGGGAAGGGGATTTTAGAATATCATCATCTCACTGTTGCCAACTCTACTAAAATCCTCACGATTCATTCTAGTCAACATTTACAATATAGCAATCACAGGTAGAGGGGCAATAAAAATCTATTGGGGATAATCAGTTGCTGGCATGAATATAGGAAGCCTCATGACCCTTGGTCCCTATATTATTATATTGAGTATGACCATATAATAGTAGGAACATTTTATACAGGTAGATCATGCTGCATATTGGCCTGCTGTGCTTAGAAATTCACTGAGCCTTTAAGCCCAGAAGGGGCTCTGCTTGTGGTCTTTGAATTCTAAAGGTTTCCTATCTGGGAGGACTACTGAGATTTCAGCATCAAAGGACACATGCAAGGAAACCGTCCTTCTCAGAAAAGCTATCCAAATAAGTTTGAAAGCCGTTCTAATGTGTTACTGATGTAATGTTAAAACCTATTGCTGTAACTTGCGTCACCATGATCGGGGGAAGATTGCAAAAAATGAGAGGAGCCATTTATATCACCGTTCCATCAACAAACGTTAATCAAGATACAATCCGCATTAAGGGAAACAGCGCCACTGTTTGCCACCCCAAAGCCTTTGTTATTGTTTTGTTGGTGAAAACAAAGGAGAGGCGCATTGGGCAGCGCGGTAAAACAAATCAAATGCTGTGAATATTCTGCTGTCCTATCGTAATGTGCATTGATGTCAGAGGGGGAAAACTGTGTTTTTTGTTTTTTGCAACTTCTTTGTTGTTGTATTATCCAAAACGGATGTGGCACTTTCACCAGTTAAAGATTTCAGCTCTAAGGTTTGGATATTTATTGGTGAAAAAAACCAAGGTGGGGAATTTACCCCTGTTCCCCCAACCAACCCTGTCCCCCCCCCACAAAGTATGATGACAACATTTGATTTGTAACCAAAAATGAACCATCACCCACAATGGATTGATCACTAGCCTAGATCTCAATGAGAAACTCCATTTCCCAGACTTAAGTGATGACTGGAGCCAGTCAATAGTTCAACAATAACACTCGTTTGGGAGCATGTCCGATCAACAGTTGGTATAAATAAAGGCACCAAAAATACTTGCTGGAAAAGGGGATGTTGGTCCGTTAGGATATGAATCAGTCAGTTTCCTGTGGCTGGCCAGTGACGGTGCCAGACAAACGTTATTTAAATGTTGTGTGAGAGTTTGGCTGTGTATGGCTCTCTCTGTATGGGTGATTCCGATCCATAAGCCTGTCTTTGTTTATGGGAGTTTGACGCTAGGTAATTGTATATGCCTGTGTGTGATTTAATATGTGTGTGTTTGTTTATGTTTCTTATGTGTCTGCATTTGAGTATGTAACTTGCGTGCAAGTGATTGTCTGGCCATCTGTGTGTTTAACCTGCTTGACTCACATTATTTTTTTTAAATCCTAAAGCCTCTCTCCTCCCCAGTCCCCGGGCTCCAGGCTATGTGAGCTGTGTGAATGGCTTCTTTTTCTTTGGCACATTCTTATCTGTCGGGCTTCCTTCCCCTTTTTCCTCTTTCCATCCTTCCTTCCTTCCCTTCTCTCCACACCCCCCGCTTCAGGTTAGCATATGGGGATGTTTGACACAGTCAGCCTGTCAACAACCTTCCTGAAAGACACTGACTGAACCCATTCTTATCTCATTGCAATTAAACTAGGTCCTGGAAATTCACTGAGCTTACTGCTTCCTGCTTGTCTTTCCAATGAATCTATTATCATTCTTAAACTAGGACAACTAGTAGTCATGTCATACCTGAATGACTTAGCACTATTCAATGAATAGAGAATGATTGGTATGACCACCAGCCCACTAAATGCCCTCAGCTTAATCTGCGGTGCACTCAACTGTGCTGTGAAGTCACCCACAAGCCTAAGAGGTCCCAGTGTTCAAATTCCTTGACTTTTTAAGCCTATCGCTTTTGGCTTGCCTTTCTCTTCCTCCAGAAAGAAGCACATATTTCCCTTGGTATTGTTCTCTCTGGAGATAGCATTGCCCCGTTGTGTATGGGAGACACAATAGCCAAGGCCACAGTTTGGACGTGGTGCCAGCTGTGCCCCCCCCCCCCCCCCCCCCCCCCCTCAAATTCACATCTCAAACCCACGTGAATCTCTAACCCTTCACCTTTGATCCTCTGATCCTCACGCAGAGCTCTCTCCATTCCGTCGCACATTCCTGAGCCCGTCAATCTCAGGGGTTGAAAACAGGCCAGTGTTACACTCAGCCACAGCTCAGCCCTGCTGCTGAACCCAGTGTTGAGATATCGCTGGGTGGAATTGGATATTGTTATCCCACCGTCTGCATGTGATAGCTGAGTTTTTTGGCACATCCCGAAAACAGAGCATTCTTTCCCGAGAAAGACTGGCTGCTCGTAAATATAACTCCCATTCACAGCGGAGAGAGAGAGAGAGAGGCCCATTCACTGGCTCTCAGTGGGGGAGGAGAGGAACTGCTGAGCGGTGGAGGTCTACTTAACTGGCCCGAACTCAGGAAGTGAAGGCAATGGGGATGATGGGGAAATCACTAAGTCTGCTGGTGTTCAGTATATTATAAATCATGTCAAGATGTTTTTGTTTTTTTCAGTGGTGGAGATGAAGATTGTGAATTGTCTGACTGGGCTGTGGGACTGTGGATGTGCATTGATTATTCAAATGTAACTGTTAACTGACATTACCCGTGGATTATTGTGAATAACTAACGGGTAACAACCAATCAGCATCCAGGATCCAAACCATCTGTTTTATAATATACTATAGGCTAGTCTTGCCTTTTGAATCATTGTCAAGATCTGTTAAATCAGGTCTTGGCTCTGGCTGTTTGTATTTCCATATAGTCTCTTATTTCATGGTCAATATAGTAACAGCTAAATATAACAAGGCAATGAGAAGCCTTGGGAACACTGAAACCTAGGAACCATTGTTATCTCTACTGCCTTGGAAGTCCTCACCAAGTCATCTATATTCTGCTCACTCTTGATGTCCAAATATGGTCTCGTCTTCATAAAGTGGCATATGAGTACAAAGGATGATGCATTTTTTCCGGCAGTGGGTATTTTTATCTGGGGGAAGTAGGTGCTTCTGTATTTCTCTCACTCATTAGTCATGTCACTATTCTTATCAATGTCAACATGTGGGTTTATAATAGACAGGCTGTTGTTTTTTAAATTCTTAAAAACATTATTATTTTTTTTTACAGCTACTGACAACCTTCCTAAATATCCATCTATACCTAATTATTCTGCCGTTGTATAAACATCTCACACATGAGATGAGACAAGTCCTTGTGTGCCAAACAATAGTTTGGCTCAGCGTGTTCTTTTGGAAGGGGATGATTTGGGTGGGTCCCGCCTAAGACCTTCAGATAAAAGTCCCAGCGATGCGTGGCCGAAGAAGCTAGCATTTTTATCTCGTGTCGATAGAGGGGACCCCTTTATTTGCTCCTGTTCCTGTGCATTCTTTAAACTCAGGCATAAAAGCTAGGCCAAGCTTATCTGGTAGGCAGCTGTTCCCACCCTACGGCGATGTGTATAAAAGGACGTTTTTGTACCGAACAACCCAATACACGCGCGCGCACACACCCTCCCTTCCAGCACACACACACACTCTCAGTCCCTGTCGAACTGTCTTTTGCGCCCGCTCCCTTCTCTTTCCTCCACTGCTTGGGGTTTGCATAACAGGTAGTCGCAGGCATTTCCTTGTCCTGAGCAGGGATATCCTGGCGCCCGACAGTCGCTCCCTGGCTCGCTGCTGCTCCGGGCCCGGCCCACCAGACCGCACCGACCACCTGCTATATTTAGCCATCAGACCCTTGGATGCTGCCCCCGCTGTGCCACAATACTGACCGGGTCTGACATCCCTAAACAATAAGATGTGAGTCCGACACAACGTGACAACGTTGGGCACTTGGACAGGGCCATGCCCACACTGCCACACGACCCTCTGGGATGGAGCTGCCCCCCCCCCTCCTCTCCTTTCCATTGCTATTCCTGGTGGTCCTTCTTTTTAATTGACTTTTCAAGAAAATTACGTCTTGGAACGATAACAGTTGATCCTTTTGGGGTTTTTTTGGTTTGTTTAGTCTGTCTGGATTTGTTTGTTTTTTTGTCCTCTAGCCAAGCCTCAAAGCTCCATGGGTTTCTCTTATGTGTTGCACTGGGGAACGAGGGACTTTTGTTTCTTAGCAACACACTGTGACCATTTTTAGATCTGAGGAACGTTCAGAAAGTGATGAACACTATTGAACATTTCAAAGTTCAACTCAACTTGCTCGTTCACTTTAGATTCCCCTGTAGTCTCACTTTATATCTGGTAGTGCATTGGTGTCTTGCTTTGGGCAGTAGGTGTTTTATAGTGTGGTTCCCTAACTCAGGGGTTTTCAACCTACGGCTATGCAGGGGTCCGCCAGTTATTATTATACTTTTTCTGGGGGGGGGGGGGTTGTATAAAAAAAAAATATATATTTTATGAATATCGCTTGCTGCAACAGAATACCATCGTGGATACCATTTTTATGTCTCTGCGTCCATGCCAACATCTTGAACTATAGAAAACTCTTAGGCGGGCTGTGTAAGTAGTAATTTTCAGGATTGAAAAACAATTTCAGTGTCATCTTAAACGACCAAAACTAGATAGAAAGCATGCAGAAAAGATGTTAAACTATATCATTTGTATAATACCATCTTTGAGAACTTACAATCAAATAAAAGATAGACAGTCTGGGAGAATTGAACATTTAAAAAAAACGGGCATTCAGAGCACATACCCATTTGATTCTGTTATGTTTGAGCAGAGGGACACGGCATTAGCCATGGCAAAATGCACAGAATTGCAGGAAATAAGCTTTAAAACTGCAAAATTCTCTCAGCTCAGTGGAAAAATGTGTAGAATTGCAGAAAATGTGTTTTACAACCGCAACATTTTCTCCCTGCCGCCAAGATGCCTTTGTAGCTAATAGTCTTTACACTTCCTCTTTCCAATGAACTGTGAGGAGGTCAAAATAATGAAACTGTCTTCCAAATCTATTCATTTTAAAATGTTGATTACTTCTCCTTGCCATTATTATTCACCTGATGATAAGACAAGACGTGAATGATCTTTTTGCTAACATATGATGGGGTCCCTGGGTAAGAAAGGTTTGCCTCACTTATGTTTAGGTGTATGCTGATGTCTGCAGGTCTCAACAAGTGTTTCTCTCTGTAGTGTTTGATATTGGATCGTTCCATGTGAAAATTAAACCAAAATATCCATGTATGTTCTATTCCACAGAAAGATCCCTTGAACAAAGGATTTTTGACATCAAACTGTGTTTAGCATTTTTGTATTTTTATTTTCACATAGAATGACCGACTGTACTTGGCCGTCTGCAGTGTTCATGTCCAGGCTTGTTAGTTTAGTTTTTTTTTTCCTCTTTTGTAGGTGTTGGATAGGCTGCCACATATGGTTGCTTGAAAACTCAGCAAAAGAAAGGAACGTCCTCTCACTGTCAACTGCGTTTATTTTCAGCAAACTTAACATGTGTAAATATTTGTATGAACATAACAAGATTCAACAACTGAGACATAAACTGAACAAGTTCCACAGACATGTGACTAACAGAAATTGAATAATGTGTCCCTGAACAAAGGTGGGGTAAAAATCAAAAGTAACAGTCAGTATCTGGTGTGGCCACCAGCTGCATTAAGTACTGCAGTGCATCTCCTCCTCATGGACTGCACCAGATTTGGCAGTTCTTGCTGTGAGATGTTACCCCACTCTTCCACCAAGGCACCTGCAAGTTCCCAAACATTTCTGGGGGGAATGGCCCTAGCCCTCACCCTCCGATCCAACAGGTCCCAGACGTGCTCAATGGGATTGAGATCCGGGCTTTTCGCTGGCCATGGCAGAACACTGACATTCCTGTCTTGCAGGAAATCACGCACAGAACAAGCAGTATGGCAGGTGACATTGTCATGCTGGAGGGTCATGTCAGGATGAGCCTGCTGGAAGGGTACCACATGAAGGAGGAGGATTTCTTCCCTGTAACACACAGCGTTGAGATTGACAACAAGCTCAGTCTGATGATGCTGTGACACACCGCCCCAGACCATGGCGGACCCTCCACCTCCAAATTGATCCCGCTCCAGGTTACATGCATCGGTGTAACGCTCATTCCTTTGACGATAAACGCGAATCCGACCATTACCCCTGGTGAGACAAAACCGCGACTTGTCAGAGAAGAGCACAGAGTACTTTTTGCCAGCCCTGTCTGGTCCAGCGACGGTGGGTTTGTGTCCATAGGCGACGTTGTTGCCGGTGATGTCTGGTGAGGACCTGCCTTTACAACAGGCCTACAAGCCCTCAGTCCAGCCTCTCTCAGCCTATTGTGGACAGTCTGAGCACTGATGGGGGGATTGTGCATTCCTGGTGTAACTCGAGCAGTTGTTGTTGCCATCCTATACCTGTCCAGCAGGTGTTATGTTCGGATGCACCGATCCTGTGTAGGTGTTGTTACAAGTGGTCTGCCACTGCGAGGACGATCAGCTGTCCGTCCTGTCTCCCTGTAGCTCTGTGTTAGGCGTCTCACAGTACGGACATTGTAATTTATTGCCCTGGCCACATCTGCAGTCCTCATGCCTCCTTGCAGCATGTGTAAGGCACGTTCACGCAGATGAGCAGGGACCCTGGGCATCTTTCTTTTGGTGTTTTTCAGAGTCAGTAGAAAGGTCTCTTTAGTGTCCTAAGTTTTCATAACTGTGACCTTAATTGCCTACCATCTGTAAGCTGTTAGTGTCTTAACGACCGTCCCACAGGTGCATGTTCATTAATTCTTTATGGTTCATTGAACAAGCATGGGAAACAGTGTTTAAACCCTTTTACAATGAAGATCTGTGAAGTTATTTGGATTTTTTACGAATTGTCTATGAAAGACAGGGTCCTGAAAAGGGGACTTTTTTGTTTATTTGTGCACCATCTCAGAGCCACAGAAACACATTCTGTATATGCTAGTCTACCTTTTTTTGCAAGGGACTGGCAAGCTAGGGTCCTTTCTGCCTCCTTGAATGACCTCTTACATTACAACTAATACCTGACAACTGACAAAATCATATACGGCTAACCATCTACTAGACCGCAAACCATCATCCCAAGAAACAGTGGCGGTCTGTGAACCAGAGGTTGCAGACACTGGGGTAGGCTATATGTAGCTATAAACACTCTGCCCCATGATCTGCGGTTAGTGTATTAAAGCCACGTTCTTGGATTCGTTATTCTTCAAGAATCAATAAGTTTATATAAAACATTTGAGCAGATTCCCAGACTATAGCTCTAACTAGGTTGGTATGGTACTCACTGGCCAACTGGAACAGCGCGGCGATGGCCTCCTCCCACCACTGGGAGTCTTGGGTGACGAAGGGTAGCTCCATCAGGCCCAGCAGGAAGATGAGCTGCCCGGCCGTCAGTGCCACCGTAGCCATCAGGTTACACGCTCGCATCATATCAAACTGCACTGGGGGGGGGGCAGAGAGAGGGAGATACGTTTCTCGGATGATCTCTCTGGCCAAGACGTCAGTTTTACAGTATGTTTACGGACATATTGATACATTGTTATTGATGGATCCATGTGAGTTGTGCAAGTTTTTAGCTCAAACTATAGACCGAGACACTCCACCTGATTGACAAGTCACTGGGATGACCTGTTGATTTCAGATTGCTGTGTGTCATACTGTGATATCGAATGAAAGGCTGTTGTCATTACCTTGAAAAAGGAAAGGAACTCAGATGCAATATTTGAATAACCTAATAACCAACATTTGGTCATAACCTGACATAACCAGTCAATCAAGCCTTGATCGTAAGAATTCTGAACTGTCCCTTTTTTTAAATCGTTGTATGATATAAATCAGTCCAATACAGCCCTGGCAGCCGTCTGTTCTCACTGAATGAGATGGACCATTTCTGGTTTATTTGCATCACATTCCTCAACTGTCAACAACTTGGTTTAGCATCTTGCTGTGTCTGGTTTGGCGATACACATGATCGTTGTTGATCTCCATGCACAAAAGATTACATAACATTCAATTGCTTTATTGCATCGTCAACGATCTGCTGGTCTGGGCTTCATTCCCAGGGCACCTATCTTTTTTATATTGCAGTTTTCCTAGTTTCTGAACTAGGCCTATGTAAAAATATATATATATGTATATATAATAATAATCATAATGAGCAAACATTAAGAAACAGACACGTCATTCCACTTACATTTGACGGTGCTGCGGGACTCTTGGTAGCCTGCATACTCCGAGCCCCAGCCCAGGCCCTCACACGGCCTCTGAGACCCCTGACCTCTCCTATTGGACCCCCCAACACCGTGTTCATCCCGGCCTCTCTCTCCTCCAGTCATGACGGGACACATCCTCCACAGCCCCACGCTGCGCTTGCGTCCATCCTCCAGGGCCTGCAGCACCCAGCTGGGGGTGAAGGCCGCCACGTTGTTGAGGACCAGGGACAGCAGGGCCACCGCCACCGCTGCCGTCACCAGCCGCTGCACGGCCATGTGCCGCTGCCCGCCCACCACCGCCACCTCTCCCTCCCCCACCGCCCTCTCGTTGTCCCTCTGGTCCTCTCCTGCACTGCCCTGCCTCTCCTGGGCAGCAACACCAGCGGTGCTCGGTGGCCCCCGGCTCTCCTCCTCTTCTACTGCCAGTCAGCTAGCGGCTAATGCTAACCCCAGGCAGTAACACTGCTGAAGAAAAACAGGAACGTGTTAGCTCAGCATATTGTCGTGTTGTTAGCTCAGCTCATGTTGTTAGCTTCATCCTCATTGAGTTTTTTGGGGGTGGAGGTCAGTTGGTTCAGCTTTCCTCCTCGGAATGCACGGTGGGCAGGCGTGGGTTAATCTGACCGACGTCGAGGTCCATTCCACTGGCTTTGGTGACTGGCTGCAGCTTGGCTCTCGCTCTCGAACCTCACTCCACTATAGTCTCTTCAACCGCCTCTTTTCCACAGATTTTTATGACCCTTTTTCTCCCCTCGTCTGATTTCTATTTGCTGCCCTCCTCTCCGTTGGTTCTCTGCAGCTGTTACAAGATTTTCTCTTCTCTGTGTAGGCGTCTGCCTCCCCCGCTCCCCCAGTTTCTTTCTTTCTTCTGTGTTTTTTCCTTCTTCTTCAAACTCTCCACAGGGGTGGCGGGGGAGTGGAGACGCAGAGTAGAGCAGCAGAGCAGATCCTCTGGATCGTGTTGCTAAGGGCCAGTGGCTCACTGGCGGCTCACTGAGGCTTAACCAAGGAAGGGCTTTGTCGACTGGGAGAGACTTCTTCTGACCCTCACTCTCTCTATCTCTCTCGCTGTCTCTCTGTCTCTGTGTGTGTGTGTGTGTGGGAAGTGTTGGTTCAGGGTGGGAGATATTAGTCTGTGGCTGCAACAGGTTTGACCAGACAACTCCCTCCCTCACTCTGTTTGTGTGAGAATGTGCGCTCCTGAGGTCCACTCAGAGACGACGAATGGGAGTGTTTTCAGCCCTAAGAGCCTAAGGGGCGTTCTAGCTGCTGCAGCTCCTCTTCTCTCTCTCTGTGTGTGTGACAATGACAAACACACTGGCCCCCACTGTCCAACCAGCAACAGGATGGGTTTCCTGAGAGGAAAAAGGTCGGAGGGGGGCAAAAGGCAGACTCTGTCCTCATCTCTCTCTCTCTCTCCTCTCTCTCTCTCTCGCTCTCTCTCTCCTCCTCTCTCTCTGTCTCTCTGTGTCTCTCTCTCTGTCTCTCTGTGTCTCTCTCTGTGTCTCTCTGTGTCTCTCTCTCTCTGTGTCTCTCTCTCTCTCTGTGTCTCTCTCTCTCTCTGTTGTCTCTCTCTCTCTCTGTGTCTCTCTCTCTCTCTTTGTCTCTCTCTCTCTCTTTGTCTCTCTCTCTCTCTTTGTCTCTCTCTCTCTTTGTCTCTCTCTGTCTCTGTCTCTCTCTGTCTCTCTCTCTCTCTCTCTCTCTCTCTCTCTCTCTCTCTCTCTCTCTCTCTCTCTCTCTCTCTGTGTCTCTGTGTCGCCAAACCCTGAGGGTTACTATAGTTCTTTCCTGGCTCTGAAACGTCTGTGTAAGATGTGGATTCACAGACTGATAGATCTGTGGGGATTTGAGGGGCTGTGTTTGTATGGTCTGTGACCATAGAGAGCAGGCTTTTGGCTGCCAGTGCAGAGCAGTGCTATATGGGTCACTGCAAGGCAAGCTTGGCCTCCTTTTTCCCTGCCAGTGAGTCCCAGGGCCCCTAAAGATTCCGGGAATTTACTGTTGCCTAACTTTAATAACCAGCCCACATCTGTATCAGTTAAAGAGAGAAGTTTGAGGGGGGGGTCAAACATGTGTGTGAGTGTGAGAGCGAGTTGAATCTCCCTGCAGCATACCTCCCAGGTTTGGCCTCCTGCCCTGAGTTCTGGGTCGGGGTTCCCACGTACAGAATACTACTGTCTGTGATTTAAATGTTTACGTGTTAAAGGGGTTCAGAATAAATTTACAGGAGTTGATTGGGTTAGATGTTGAAAGTGGAGCCTAGGCAGTGTACATGAAGACTAGCTTCTCTTGTGCCAGACATCAGTGGCTAACATGCATATGCAAGAACTCAAATAGCTGTAACAAATACTTTCAACTTTTTACTGAATGTCGTTGAATCACGAAGGAAGTGGTTTACAATGTTTTATTTTGTTCGATGCTAATCGAGTGTTTTTCTATTCTCCCTAGTGCATTATGGATTCTGATCTTATCTTAGTCATACAATATACTTTATCAAACCAAATGTCTCCCTATCCTGTCTGTGAGAAACAAATACACACACACACCTTATACGTAATATATGCCATTTACCAGACGGTTTTATCCAAAGCCACTTACAGTTATACTTGCATACATTTTACGCATGGGTGGTCCCGGGAATCGAACCTACCAGCTTGGCGTTACAAGCAGCATGCTCTACCAACTGAGCTACAAAGCACCACATACGCAAACAAAATGTCTCTCTCCTCTCTCTCTGCAGTGAGGCAGTATGGGAGAACATGGCGAGGATGTGTGTGAAGAACCGGCGTCTGGATGTGGCACGGGTGTGTCTGGGCAACATGGGTAATGCCAGGGCGGCGCGGGCGCTACGGGAGGCCGAGGCAGAGCCTGAACTGGAGGCCAGGGTAGCAGTACTGGCCCTTCAACTGGGCATGCTGGTAAGGAAGCCAACAAAGCAGTAGGTGATCATAGCAGATAATGGTGGCTTCACTTCATTTTGAATTCATTTCCTTAGCCAGGTATTGTCATACTTGGTACATAGAGTAAAATAATGGCACGTTATAGGTTGTTCAAATCTATCATTACCACATATAGCCACTTAGTACCAGTAGAATTACCTATGTGATTACCTTGTAATAGTGTAGTTAGTAAGTACGTGCTATTATGGAGTACTTACCACTTTTGTGTCATTAGTAGTATATCTGTCCATACCAACACACTACATGTGTACTGTACTCAGGGATAATTCCTCTAATCTTAAGTGTTTATTCTCCATTGGTCCACAGGAGGATGCAGAGAAGCTGTATAAGAGCTGCGGCCGCTTCGACCTCCTGAACAAGTTCTACCAGGCATCTGGCCAGTGGCAGCAGGCCGTGGAGACAGCAGAGACCCACGACCGTATCCACCTCAGGACCACTTACTACAGCTATGCCAAATACCTGGAGGCCATCGGAGACAAGAGCATGGCCCTCGTGTTGTAAGAGCCAGCTTAGCACTGATGCTGTAATTTAATTTGACACTTAGTTTTTGAACCAAGCAGCATATCAGTACTGGTTCTACAGTGCATTCACATTTTCAATTGAACCTTGCAATAACAGCCTATTGTTGTACTAGATATATAGCGCATTCAGAAAGTATTCAGACCCCTTGCCTTTTTCCACATTTTATTACGATACAGCCTTATTCTAAAATGTATTTCCCCCAAAATGTCATCAATCTACACACAATACCCCATAATGACAAAGCGAAAACAGGTTTTTAAAATGTTGGCAAGTGTATTAAAAATGAAAACAGAAATACCTTATTTACTTAAGTATTCAGACCCTTTGCCATGAGACTCGAAATTGTGCTCAGCTGCATCCCTGTTTTCATTGATCATCCTTGATGTTTCTACAACTGGATTGGATTCCATCTGTGGTAAATTCAAATGATTGGACAGGATTTGGAAAGGCACAGACCTGTCTATATACGGTCTCAGTTGACAATGCAAGTCAAAGCTAAAACTAAGCCATGAGGTCGAAGGAATTGTCCATAGAGCTCCGAGACAGGATTGTGTCGAGGCACAGATCTGGGGAAGGGTACCAAAACAGTTCTGCAGTTTTGAAGGTCTCCAAGAACACAGTGGCCTCCATCATTCTTAAATGAAAAAAGTTTGGATCCACCTAGACTCTTCTTAGAGCTGGCTGCCCGGCTAAACTGAGCAATCGGAGGAGAAGGGCCATGGTCAGGGTGACCAAGAATCTGATGGTCACTCTGACAGAGCTCCAGAGATCCTCTGTGGAGATGGGAGAACCCTCCAGAAGAACAACCATCTCTGCAGCACTCCACCAATCAGGCCTTTATGGTATAGTGGCCAGACGGAAGCCACTCCTCAGTAAAAGGCACATTACAGCCCGCTTGGACTTTGCCAAAAGGCACCTAAAGACTCTCAGACCATGAGGAACAAGATTGCCTGAAAACCAAGCGTCACATCTTGAGGAAACCTGGCACCATCCCTACGGTGAAGCATGGTGGTGGCAGCATCATGCTGTGAGGATGTTTTTCAGTGGCAGGGAGTGGGAGAGTAATCAGGACTGAGGAAAAGATGGATGGAGCAAAGTACAGAGAGATCCTTGATGAACACCTGCTCAAGAGTGCTCAAGACCGAAGGTTCACCTTCCAACAAGACAAAGACCCTAAGCACACCGCCAAGACAACGCAGGGGTGGCTTTGGGTAAAGTCTATGAATGTCCTTGAGTGGCCCAGCCAGAGCCCGGACTTGAACCCAATCAAACATCTCTGGAGAGACCTGGAATTGCTGTTCAGCAATGCTCCCCATCCAACCTGAAAGAGCTTGAGAGGATCTGCAGAGAATAATGGGAGAAACTCCCCAAATACAGGTGTGCCAAGCTTATAGCATCATACCCAAGAAGACTCGAGGCTGTAATCGCTGCCAAAGGTGCTTCAACAAAGTACTGAGTAAGGGCCTGAATAATTATGTATATATTATATATATTAATACATTAATACATAAATAATACATTATATATTATGTATTATTTAATATTTCCGTTTTTATTTGTAATCAACGTCCTAAAATTTCTAAAAAAACGTTTTTTTCTTTGTCATAATGGGGTATTGTGTGTAGATTGATGAGGTAAAACAAATCTATTTAATCAATTTTAGAATAAGGCTGTAACAAAATGTGGAAAAAGTCAAGGGGTCTGAAAACTTTTCCGAATGCACTGTACCCTCAGCTGTGTACTTCCTCACAGTTCTCTGTCTGTTTTAGCTTTGAGAAGTCTGACACCCACCGGTTCGAGGTACCCAGGATGCTCCTAGATGATGCACTGTCTCTGGAGATCTACGTCAATAAAATGAAGGACAAGTAAGTCTGGGAATGGTGGAGTTGGTTTTATTCTGTCCTCAATGTAGACTCTCTAATTACTACTGACTATGACTTTTAAATGATTTTAAAGTGTATTCAGTTTTTAAAAATTAAAAAAGTATAAATACAGACATATGAACATTGTTGAGTATTTGACATGCCGTTTTCTCTGACCCAGAAACATCTATAAGTGGTGGGCTCAGTATCTGGAGAGCCAGTCAGACATGGAGTCAGCACTACGCTACTACGAGTACGCACAGGACTTCCTCTCTCTGGTCCGCGTGCACTGCTACCTGGGGAACATTCAGAAGGTAACACACATTTGTACCAGGGGGGAACATTTATGACATTAGCACACATTTGTGGCAATTAAATGTTTTGAGAAAGGAACTGTTTCTAAATACCTAAATATGAAAACACAAC
Organism: Oncorhynchus kisutch; assembly: GCF_002021735.2. Taxonomy (NCBI): domain Eukaryota; kingdom Metazoa; phylum Chordata; class Actinopteri; order Salmoniformes; family Salmonidae; genus Oncorhynchus; species Oncorhynchus kisutch. The sequence goes on from NC_034193.2 coordinate 22,444,329, forward strand.
CTAACCGTGAGGTAAATATCCAATGAGAATACTATTTTTTTCACAGGCGTCGGAGATAGCCAATGAGACGGGGAACCGTGCTGCCTCGTACCACCTAGCCCGGCAGTATGAGAGTCAGGAGGAGATCAAACAGTCTGTCCACTTCTACACACGAGCTCAGGCCTACAACAACGCCATCCGCCTCTGCAAGGTAACAAATGGACCTCAATCACAATTGAGACTTTCTCCATTCACCTGTGTCCCACTGGCCATAGCAATAAATTAATTACCTACCTATATATAATTATTATATGAAAGATTTATTGCAGACTGATTATATTGTTTCTTATTTATTTCAGAACGCTGTTTGCATTATTGAGGCTATGGATGCGGTTCTAATGCAGTGCTGTATTGTCTGTGGGCCATTGGATGACTTGTGTTCTGTTTTGTGTTCAGGAGAATGGTCTGGATGACCAGCTGATGAACCTGGCTCTCCTCAGTAACCCAGAGGACATGATGGAGGCTGCCTGTTATTACGAGGAGAAGGGTTCTCATATGGACCGTGCTGTCATGCTCTACCACAAGGTTAGTATTTTACCTCGGAGCTCCCTGTTCTTCCCCCTGGCGTAAATGCATACAGAATGAGGTAATGCATTCTTTATTGTGCCACAAGGGGGCATTAGCTCACTGATATTTGTACAGGAACACATTGCCTTCCAAGTCCATTGCTGCTACAGTATGCCCACAAACCCACACACTTGCACATATGATAATACTGTCTCTGATGTTTCTCTCACACATGGATCTCTGTCTCTCTATTTTTCTCAGGCTGGTCATTTCTCCAAGGCTCTGGAGGTGGCCTTTGCTACAGAACAGTTCGCTGCACTGCAACTCATAGCAGAGGACCTGGATGAGACATCTGACCCGGCCCTGCTGGCCCGCTGCTCTGACTTCTTCATCAAACACGGCCAGTATGAGAAGGCTGTGGAGCTGCTTGTGGCCGCCAAGAAGGTACTTTACCCCTGCCTTGTATGTCTCATAAACCGCGTTCGGGTTGTTCCACCAATTCGGGGCCTTTTGAGAAGTGTAACTTGGTCCAACAAAAGTTAGATTTCTCTTAATATTTACATTCATGTCATGAAGAGCAAATGTTCAACTTAATAAAATTACAAAAAATAATAATACATCTCACGAGGTTAAATGAAAGGATGACTATATTAATAAGTGCTTATTAATAAGTGCCAAATAAAGTAACCATAACAGGGTTGACGATTTGTTCTTAAATAAACCAGAAATCCCCATGTGACAGGTGGAATGGAAGTTTGTTGTGTGCAACAGGGAGTGGCAAATGAGTGCAAGCTTCACAGAAAATGACATTGTTAAAACATTTTTGGGTAACAGGGTTGCCGTGTTACGCTCGACCCGCTCAGTTTTCTACCACAAAACAGCAGAACCAGCTCACCTTTTACTCTATGATTATACTATTGGATGTACAATGTTTCTTTTAAAATATATATATTTAAAAAGGAATAGTTTCACCACATTAAAATGAGAGTTCAGTTCACGTAACAGGGTTGACCTTAGAATGGGGGACAGACGTAAATGAATCACTAATCACATGATATAAATCATCTTCAGAAATGACTGTCAAAGCAACTAAATAACTAGGGCTTTACAATGACGGTGAAACTTGGAGAAATTGAGGGATTAAGTGGGTAAAAACTTCCTAGAAGTGAAACACAAGAAAAACAAAATGCACTTTAGCAAGCCTTTAGTCATGTAAAATACAAACGGATTTATTGACTACTCCATGTGGTCTATATTAAAGGGCACATCATTTAATATAACAGGCAAATTCAATGTTGGTGTACAATTCCTACTTAACCCCCTAAAGTCAATTGACGCACCGGTGCGTCAATCTAAGTAACATAATAAAAAAAATCCCCATCAAAATCTGTCAGTTTAAACTAGAGATGTTTTTCTGCATCGAATGCGTCTCAATCCACCGCATCCGCCGATGTCGCACTTTCACAACTGTGGTGAAAGGTGGCAGAGCTAGAGCAGTGTTTGGTCAGACCATGAGACATCTGGGGTGAAAGGTGGCAGAGCTAGAGCGGTGTTTGTCAGACCGTGAGACATCTGGGGTGAAAGGTGGCAGAGCTAGAGCGGTGTTTGTCAGACCGTGAGACATCTGGGGTGAAAGGTGGCAGAGCTAGAGCAGTGTTTGTCAGACCATGAGACATCTGGGGTGAAAGGTGGCAGAGCTAGAGCGGTGTTTGTCAGACCATGAGACATCTGGGGTGAAAGGTGGCAGAGCTAGAGCGGTGTTTGTCAGACCGTGAGACATCTGGGGTGAAAGGTGGCAGAGCTAGAGCAGTGTTTGTCAGACCGTGAGACATCTGGGGTGAAAGGTGGCAGAGCTAGAGCGGTGTTTGTCAGACCGTGAGACATCTGGGGTGAAAGGTGGCAGAGCTAGAGCGGTGTTTGTCAGACCGTGAGACATCTGGGGTGAAAGGTGGCAGAGCTAGAGCGGTGTTTGTCAGACCGTGAGACATCTGGGGTGAAAGGTGGCAGAGCTAGAGCGGTGTTTGTCAGACCGTGAGACATCTGGGGTGAAAGGTGGCAGAGCTAGAGCGGTGTTTGTCAGACCGTGAGACATCTGGGGTGAAAGGTGGCAGAGCTAGAGCGGTGTTTGTCAGACCATGAGACATCTGGGGTGAAAGGTGGCAGAGCTAGAGCAGTGTTTGTCAGACCATGAGACATCTGGGGTGAAAGGTGGCAGAGCTAGAGCAGTGTTTGTCAGACCATGAGACATCTGGGGTGAAAGGTGGCAGAGCTAGAGCGGTGTTTGTCAGACCATGAGACATCTGGGGTGAAAGGTGGCAGAGCTAGAGCGGTGTTTGTCAGACCATGAGACATCCCGAAAATCTGTCTTCTCACCAAAACGTCTGTAGCGTCTGAACGGTTTGACCTATAAATTATTATGGAAAGGGGAGACTCTCACAAACACGATGGTGCCCTCTGATTTGTTCTACGACCCCCACAAGTGTTAGGGGAATCGTCTGAAGGTAACTGGTACCGGTTTTAAGAAATGAATGGAAGTATGAAGATCATTTTGTGCCTGTCCCCCCAAAAAATAGTTTTAATTTAAAATATATATTATAAGAAATGTTATATATAAACCATATATATATATATAAATATATTTCTTGAGCTTTCTTATCGCCTAATATATAGGACAAACACTTCAAAACCATTTATGGATGTGTTATTCAATGTGTTTCTCTGGGCTAAAGGCAAAATTCTATATTTTATCAAATAATAAAGAACACAAAAAAAATTATACCTGAAGGGGTCCTAAAATTCCAAATCAAATAGTAAAATTAGTATAGTATGACCATCTTAAAACAATTCCATATGTCAGCTTGGACCCCCCCCCCCCCCCCCCCCCCCCCCCGCTCACATATCATGTACATAACTGGTGTGTCTGTGTTGTAAGTGTGTGCGAACTTATGCCATCATTGCTCATGATGAGTACATGTCTTTTGTCTATAAATGTGTGTGTGTGTTCAACCCCAGTACCACGAGGCCCTGCAGCTGTGTCTGGACCAGAGTCTGACCATCACCGAGGACCTGGCTGAGAGTATGACCGTGACCAAGGAGTCCAAAGACCTCTCAGAGGAGGCCCGCAAAGAGCTGCTGGAGAGAATAGCTGACTGCTGCATGCGCCAGGGCAACTACCACCTAGCCACCAAGAAATACACACAGGCTGGCAACAAGCTAAAAGTAAAGAGACTGGGGTCTGGGGTGCATCTCAGTAGTCTGAAGTGGCATCTCTATTTCCTCTTGTTTTTCCTCATTTCCTCTATCCTACATCTGCTATGATCTGAGAAATCGGATTTAAGCAACTGAGATGCACCCCACTTACACACATACTATTAAACAGTACTCATTAAGACACCATTATCATAGTAACTTGTAGTTATATAGATTTATGTTATTCAAGAAACGTGAGATCCGTCATTTTCAGTGTTGTATTTTCTGCTTTACCTTTGTCTTTAGGCAGGTGTGGATGTTAGTTACAAGCATTAAATACAATGTTACACTATAATTGTCGCTTAACTTTGGTCCATGTCTGTTGATGCAGTACTTAAACTCCCTTGTTGCGGCTTTTCTAAAAAGTGACTCCAAACACATCACCCTTCTGTTTCACAGGCCATGCGGGCGCTCCTGAAGTCAGGGGACACAGAGAAGATAGTGTTCTTCGCTGGCGTGTCACGGCAGAAGGAGATCTACATCATGGCCGCCAACTACTTGCAGTCTCTGGACTGGCGGAAAGATCCGGAAATCATGAAGAACATTATTAGCTTCTACTCCAAAGGCAGGGCTCTGGACCTGCTAGCTGGCTTCTATGAAGCTTGTGCCCAGGTAGGGAACTACTTCATAATATTGAAAGTTCTTGAAAAGGTTCTACATGTTTATTAGTTTTAACTTCAGTCTGGTAATAAATGATGTATTGGCCATATATTACAATGACAATTTATAGTACAGTTATTCCAAGGTTTGTTATATGAGTATTTATAAACTAGTAACATTATGCATGGATATTCGGGTAATGCTAACAGATTCATAACTTTGTCTCATAAGCCTAATCTCTAATGTACTTCAATATTGAGGGTGAATGTGTGAATCTGTTTACCTCTTTTAGGTGGAGATAGATGATTACCAGAACTATGAGAAGGCACTGGGTGCTCTGACGGAGGCCTATAAGTGCCTTTCTAAAGCTAAGGGCCACAGCCCAGACGAACACGAGGCTCGCATGGCTGAGCTGCAGCACAAGATCACTCTGGTCAAGAGGTTTGTCCAGGCACGCAGGTAAGAACAGTGCACTCTCTCATTTTGTCGGTCTATTTCTCTCTATTTCTCTCTCTCTCTCTCTCTGTTTCACTTTCTTTTAATCATATGTTGAGTGGCAGTCACTGCTACAAGGCTCTTTTATTATAAATGCCACGATCCTCTGATTTTAGGTTTGTCTTGATACAAGTAGAGTAGTTACGGAGAGGATATTTTGTGGATCTCACCGAAGGGAGATTTGATGTGTGATCCTGTCTGTCCATCCCCTGTCCCTGTAGGTTGTATGAGGAGGACCCAGGGGAGGCGGTGCGTCTGTGCGAAGCCCTGCTAGAAGAGCCAGACCTGGACCCTGCTGTCAGGATAGGAGATGCATACGGCTTCCTGGTGGAGCATCACTGTCAGCGGGGCAGCTTCCAGGTGGTGAGTGTCTAGTGATACTAGTGTACACCATCATTATCATGAACATCAACATTTTCAGCCTCCTTTTCATCTTGATCTTGCTTGTCGTCATTACCATTGTCGTCACTGTCATCGTGAATTCATGTAGCTGGATACGATATTTATAGACCTATACATACAGCGGTGAGCATCCTAATTCTCAGTCCATATTCTCGGCTCGGCAGGCCTACCGCAAGCTGGAGGATCTGCAGAAGCTGCTGCCCTCTCTGAACATCAGCTACTACGTGAGCCAGGGCAGCCTGGATGCCCTGCAGAGGGCAGTGGGTGTACCCCTGGGCCGGGGGCAGCTCTCAGGCAGGGGAGACCGACGCGACAGCGGGGGAGAGGAAGACGAGGTGGAGGAGGACGAAGCCCTGGTGTCCCACCAAGGGGACTGAGGGCTGGGACACAACCCTGGTCTTGTGGGGCAAGAGGGTGTGCACGGTGTTGTTGTAGCCCACAGCTGTCTAACCTGATTCAGCTTATCACGGTCTTGATGAGCAGTTGATTAGTTGAATCAGAGTCCTAGGCTGGGACAAAAGCTTGCATTTACTGCAGCCCTGCAAAAACAGGAATAAAGAACGCCTCACTAAAGCCACAGACTTCTAAACTAGGACTAGAAAGACAAGGTGGCCTGATTCTATGGCCCTTTCATACAGGGTTAAAAACCTAACACGTTGCACCCTCCAAGAGGATGGATCGTATACTCAGTGCAGAGTATAATGTTACACCCGATGGATCACTCAGTATACACACAGAGTATATTTATGGTAGATGAAATTCAAAATATATTTACCATACAAATAGTTGGATTTCAGATATTTTTTACACTAATAAGCCTTTACCTCCATTTGACAGAAAGGAAAAATACATTGCTGTACCTTGCACAACTATACAATATTTGTTCTGCTGATGCCGTTTAGCTAATTTTGCCTCATGCAGAATGTTCTTTCAACACAAAATAAAGCCGCCTTTGGATCTGAAAGTTGTGTGCATCTTGGACGTAAACCGTCCTGAAATTGAAACACCAATGTTTTCTTTACCTGAAATGCATTTTGTATTTGTGGTCAGAGTTTGTACATTTCAACTGAATGTGGTTTGTGTCATGTGTATTGATAGTGTTTTGTACATTTCTGTGAGTTAAATTGAAATCTTTGAGATATTTTGCAAAGTAATCTGTACAGTATTTTACCATTTTTAAATAAAATGTTTATACCTTTCTTGGGTGATGCCAACAAACCCACATACACACGTCAGAAACACACAGATGGTCACTGATACTGTTTTTATTTTGTCTACAAAAAAAATGTATTCACAAAAACTTGACATCTCATTCATTTATTGGCAGGTAGAGATAAATTGCCATCTGCCTTTCACATTGCCCATTGTCACTCGAAATAAATGGCAAAAACCATGCCAACGGCGAAAAGGTGTCTGTTCTCAAAGTTGAGAGTTAGAAAGTTGTCCTTTTCATCATCCCACAGGGTACGGCTTGCTATCTTCACTGTCTGGCCTTTCTTTTCGCCGACGACCACCCTGGCCACGTATCTGTAGCGGTCGAACACTTGCTCTTTGCAGAACGCCAGGACATCTGCAGCCACTTTATCAGCCACATCTCGACAGTTGTCGTGGTCGTAAGCCAGCTCACCGAATGCTTGGTTCATCAACTCCTCGCCTTTCTTCTGAATCAAATGGGGAAGAAACTTCTGCTTTGGTCCCAACCTGTAGGTGTTGGCTAGTTTCCCTTTGAACCCTGATTTCCAAACTGAAGACCCTCGTTTCACAGGGTGGGAGTCGTCGTCGTCATTCATTTCAATGTCCATGGTTGACCCTCGGAGCCTGTCAGTATGGCTATCTTTGCGAATCCCCTTCATAATGCTACCCCGACGCTCAGACATTTCTGGAAAACGTTTGGAAGTTAAAAACAAGTGTATTTTCAAGGACAGGTAAACAATTCAGATGGAACGGCGAGTTGTGAAATTTTGAATCAGCTGTTCCAACTGTCATTGCGCGACTCGAGCCACAGTGTCCTGAGACCCGGCTTGTGCTCATGAGTTTCTCAGGCTGTGAGCTTTGAACTATTTGAGACAAAAGAAAAAACATCTAAAACATTAACAAGTACATACAATCCATTACATTTGATAAATATAGCTCCTATTCGTCGAAAAACTTTTTAATGTCGTCTATTTCGGCCAGGTGCAAGTTTAGGGTCCATGGCAACAACCAATGTTGTAGATACAAGAAACTTTCTCCTAGCTCTGGAACTTGGGATAATTCATTTGTTTGGTATTAGAAACATGGACTTAAGGGACAACCGTTCGTCTTTAAATGAACTACAGGACAAAATTCGTTGTTTGACAGATGAAAATGTAAGTCATTTACTTTGACAATCCTTTTAAACTGGCCTATTTTGGTCAAACTTTAAACATGAACCTTCAAGGTTACCTTATAGTTGCATCAAGCTTTAATATCTTCAGTAGGCCTATGGCATGTGTTCCTGAAAAATGTATAAACAAAGTCTTCATTGTTTAAAAATAATACAAATATACAACCAATTTAGGTCCAGCTCCGTGACAAAAATGAAAGCCACTTTACCAAACTGGGCTACCTTGAGAGCAGGTTGGGCTATCTTGCAGGCTCCAAGACTGACCTCTCTTCCAAACTGGTCTCAAGCGAAGAGGAGAAACTGAAGGTAGGATATATGAGCACACATTGTATTTGGATATCTATCAATCACTTATGTAGGATGTAGACAGACCTCTTGTCTTTTTGTTAACTGAAATATTTATCCTTTTATATCCCTTTATCTGTCAGATATCCAAGGAGCTTGTCGAGGTACATATACAGACCAACAAAGTGAGGGAGCAGTATGAAAAGGACATTTTTGACCTGAAAATAAAGGTGATGCTCAAATTAATATGTATTACATAGTCATTACAGACCTCTGGGCCCTACTTTACCCACCTGGGCCCTACATAGTCATTACTCACCTTAATAGAAATGATCCCAACCCTGATGCACAGATAGTACTCTAGTATCTCACCCTTCCCTCCTCAGATCCTATCCCAGGAAGGGGTGGTGATGGAGATGGAGATGGAGAGGGACAGGCTCTGCAGGGAGCTCCAGTCTGTCACCGCCCGCCTACAGGTGGCAGAGAGGACAGGAAGTGACCTCACAGAGGAATACATGACCCTGAAGAGGAACTACCTGGCTCTGACTGAGGCCCACGATAAGGAGGTGGTCCAGAATGACGAGCTGAGCGCTGAGCTGCTTGGGCTGGCCCAGGCTCGTGATGACCTCTTCAGGCAGACAGAGGAACAGCAGCAGCGTGTTAGGGCCTCTACAGAGGGTGGTGTCTATGGGCAGGCTGCTCAGGAGCTGGACAGGGTGCGGGCGCTGGTCAGCCGTATGTCTCACAATAGAATAATGGTGAGAGGGAGCTTTGGTTCATTTCCACAATTGGCAATTACCACTCACAGAAATTTGTCAAAATACATTTCCTATAAGGCACAAAAAAATAATCTAATAACTTCTGGTCTAATACCAATGTGGCTATATAACTTCCTCATTGCTCAAATTTGTTTTTCTCTTATCACAGCCAGAGGACCTGGCTATGTTGGACCAAGAACGTAAATCTATGGAGAAGAGTGTGAGTATATCTTTGAACACGACAAATCATGTATGAGTGTCAGTAATTCTTTGAACCTAATGGAACTGAGTGCACGTGTGTTATTATGTAAGTGAAAACTGAATAATGCCCAACAGTTTCACATCTGATCAGTTTATCATAAATAGTCAACAGAGCCATGATATATAGAGAGCTCGGTCAGGTTTCAAACGGCTGCCATGTTAGCGCCTTTATTCTCTAAATTTTGATGTAACAATACGAAAGCGCCTCTGACAATTCCCTATGAAATGACCAGCTATAAACAAGCAAAACACATTTTTATTGATTAGCATTTGGAATAATGTGTATCTAAGTCTGTACTGTGTTGTGGTGTCAACATATCTGCTTTCACTGGACATCTTCATAGGTTTAGAAAACGATCAAAAATTAACAACACAACACAGAAGCGTCAATGATCACTTAGCAACAGCTATGGAGGAGAAAGTGGCACTCTCGGAACACTGACAGAAACCGCATTGGCCCAACTCTCTATATATTGTGGCAGATGGCAGGGAGATGTGAGGGGGCTGGTGATTGTAAGGAGATATCTTGCAGCCCGCTGGTTCCACCCCCGAGCCTTATATGGACTTCCTGCCCCAACGAGGCAAGCCTGTAGTTCATTAAGCCATGGAGTGCTTGGGGATAAAAGAGGGATTTGGCTGCACAAATAGGAGGACTGAGAGGGAAACATGTGCTATAGGGAGTGTGAGAGAAGAGCGAATGATCTGTGTGATTACCCCCACTGTGTACCGAACCAGTTTGGCTGAGGACCCGAGTTTTAGGATTACCCGTGAAGAATGGAACAGACAACAAGAACGGATTGTGGACTGTGAACTGGTTGCTAAATTCCCCCCTTTCCCACAGTGTGCAAATCTCCCTAATAAATTCTCCATTTGTATTCTAGCTGTGCTTCGTGTGCATGTTTGGTTATTGAACTTGGTGACGAAGAAACCCCACCCCCTTGAGCCTGCTACAATATATGACTCTGATAGCCAGTCAATATTCACATCCTTTTTTTCGATGTCTGACATAGCTGCTTGGGAACCAGGATGTGATCAAAGACATGCTGGAGCAGATGAAGAAGAGCTATGAAGAGCAGCAGCACAGACTAGAGGAGAAAGTGTGAGTAGAGAGACACTAGTCTAGTCTCGCATGTCTTTACATCAAAACCATGAACCTGCAGTAGCCTCTCAGTAGCTACTATAAACAGTAGTGATTGAGGAAACAAGCTATCTTGTCATTATCCTTCATTTTTCAGTCATCAACTTCTCTAACTTGTCTCAGGCTGTTCACTGTAGCCCATGTCAGCTTTGTGGTATACTGTTTGATTTGGTTTCTGTTTCACTGTGGTCCACGCTACAATTTGGGATAATTTTTTGTGATGGGGTCTCGTCTGGTATGTGGTCTCTGACATGTTTTTTTCTTCTATGATGGGTCTTCAGGGTGGCGATGGGCAAGGAGCAACAAGAGAACAAGAGAGCCATCCGCGATACCCAGCAGAAACTGGCCGAACGGAGTGCGGTACGAAAGAGGGCATCACATGTGTCTGGTCTACCCAAATTATTGTTTTATACCATAATTTTCTTAGGATTTGCCATTAATCAATCTGAATCTGCAACTTGCTCTGTAAAAATTGGAATCAATTTTGTGTGTGTGTGTGTGTTCCTATTCAGGCCATGTTGAGCTCTCAGAGCCAGCTGAAGGAGGTGGAGGAAGAGAACTCTAAGCTACAAATGCAGGTGAAGGAACTGAATGAGGAGTACCGTGCCAGGCTGGGATGCTACCTACAGGACCTAGCTGTGAGTACACACTAAGACAGACATATGCATGCACACAGGTAGGCTACACATACATTATGCACAGTCAAACAGATGCCGGGATTCGCAGCGTAGACATGTACAGACAGAAAGATCCCCATTTTCCTACCCCACGTCCTTCCTAACCCACTACCACTAGTCCCCAACTCCTACCACACCACAGTTATCAAAGGGAACCCACACCACCCATGCTGTGGAATCTATTTTGGTCTTTGCCTCGTCTCCAGGAGTATGTGGATGGTCTGGCAAAGGGGAGGGGGGTGAAGGGCCCCCCAGAGAGGGTGAAGATGAGGGGCTTCGTGGACAGCATGCTCCAAGAGGTGCGCTCCTCCTACAGGGCTAGAGAGGAGCAGCTAGCCTCTGCCGCACGCTCCTACAAGAAGAGACTGCAGAGGCTCACTAAGAGCCACCAAGCCCTGCTTAGCGCATACAGGTTAGCCCCTCTCATGCCCTCCATGTTGTATTTCTGTGATTTACTCAAAGTGTATACCACATGGATGGTCCTGTCATCCTTGGTTAGGTTTGTGTGTGTTATTAGGAAACTTGACCCCTAACCCATCGCTCCGTAGTCATTCTCTTTTGGCCGAGGCTGCCTGACCGGATCTAACCACCCTGTTCCACTCCCGCCCCCCAGGATGCCTCTTCCCCAGAGCTAAACAAACCTATCACGTTCTGTGCATGTGTTTTTTTTTATGCACACATTTCTAAAAAGCTGAAAAAACCCTGCAGCGATTTGAACGACAACAAGATAATGGTCAATAATATTAAAGGCTGCACTGAAATCTAACAGTACAGCTACCACAATCTTCTTATTATCAATTTCTTTTAAACAGTCAGTCATTTGTGTCAGTGCAGTACACATTGGGTGCCCTTCTCTATAAGCATGCTGAAAGTCTGTTGTTAATTTGTTTACAGAGAAATTGCATTGTATTTGGTCAAACACCATTTTTTCCAACAGTTTGCTAAGAGCTGGCAGCAAGCTGATAGGTCTGCTGTTAGAATCAGTAAAGGCTGCTTTAACATTCTTGGGGAGCAGAATGACTTTGCCTTCCTTCCAGGCCTGAGGACAAAGACTTTCCTCTAGGCTCAGATTAAAGATGTGACAGATAGGAGTGGCTATAGAGTCAGCTACCATCCTCAGTATCTTTCCATCTAAGTTGTCAATGCCAGGAGGCTTGTCATTTAAAAAAAATGTAACCTTAATTTAACTAGGCAAGTCAGTTAAGAACAAATCATTTTTTACAATGACGGCCTACCTAAAGGCCTCCTGCAGAGATGGGGGCGGGAATAAAAATCAATAAAATGAAAATATAGGACAAAACACACATCATGACAAGAGAGACAACACTACATAGAGACCTAAGACGACCTAAGACGAACACAGCATGGCAGCAACACATGACAACACAGCATGGTAGCAACACAACATGACAACAACATGGTAGCAGCACAAAACAGGGTACAAACATTGTTGGTCACAGACAACAGCTCAAAGGGCAAGAAGGTAGAGACAACAATACATCACGCAAAGCAGCCACAATTGTCAGTAAGAGTGTCCATGATTGAGTCTTTGAATGAAGAGATTGAGATAAAACTGTCCAGTTTGAGTGTTTGTTGCAGCTCGTTCCAGTCGCTAGCTGCAGCGAACTGAAAAGACAAGCGATCCAGGGATGTGTGCATTTTGGGGACCTTTTAACAGAATGTGACTGGCAGAATGGGTGTTGTATGTGGAGGATAAGGGCTGCAGTAGATTTCCCTGATAGGGAGGAGTGAGGCCTAAGAGGGTTTTATAAATAAGCAACAACCAGTGGGTCTTGCGCAGGGTATACAGAGATGACCAGTTTACATAGGAGTATGGTGTTGTGTCCTATAAGGAGCATTGGTGGCAAATCTGATGGCTGAATGGTAAAGAACGTCTAGCCGCTAGAGAGCACCCTTACTTGCCTATCTATAAATTACGTCTCCATAATCTAGCATGGGTAGGATGGTCATCTGAATCAGGGTTAGTTTGGCAACTGGGGTGAAAGAGAAGTGATTATGATAGAGGAAACCAAGTCTAGATTTGACTTTAGCCTGCAGCTTTGATGTGCTGAAAGAAGGACAGTGCGCCGTCTAGCCATACTCCCAAGTACTTGTATGAGGTGACTACTTCAAGCTTTAAACCCTCAGAAGTAGTAATCACACCTGTGAGGAGAGGGGCATTCTTCTTACCAAACAACATGACCTTTGTTTTGGAGGTTTTCACAACAAGGTCAAGGGCAGAGAAAGCTTGTTGGACACTAAGAAAGCTTTGTTGTGGCGTTTAACACAAATTCTGGGGAGAGGCCAGTTGAGTATAAGACTGTATCATCTGCATATAAATGGATGAGAGAGCTTCCTACTGCCTGAGCTACGTTGTTGATGTAAATTGAGAAGAGCGTGGGGCCTAGGATCGAGCCTTGGGGCATACCTTTTGGTGACAGGCAGTGGCTGAGACAGCAGATTTTCTGACTTCATACACTGCACTCTTTGAGAGAGGTAGTTAGCAAATCAGGCCAAAGACCCCTCAGAGACACCACTACTCCTTAGCCAGCCTACAAGAAAGAAATGGTCTACTGTATCAAAAGCTTTGTCCAAGTAAATAAAAATAGTAGCACAACATTGCTTAGAATCAAGGGCAATGGTGACATCATTGAGGACCTTTTAAGATTGCAGTGACACATCCACAACCTGAGCGGAAACCAGATTGCATACCAGAGAGAATACTATAGACATCAAGAAAGCCAGTCAGTTGATTGACAAGTTTTTCCAACACTTTTGATAAACAGGGCAAAATAGAAATAGGCCTATAACAGTTAGGATCAGCTTGATCTCCCCTTTAAATAAAGGACTAACCGTGGCTGCCTTCCAAGCAATGGGAACCTCCCCAGATAGGAGAGACAGGCTTGGCAATTTATAGGGGAAGCAACCTTAAAGAAGGGTCTAAACCAAATCTGACCCAGATATTTTTTGGGGGTCAAGTTTAAGTAGCTCCTTTAGCACCCCGGACTCAGTGTCCACCTGCAGGGAGAAACTTTGTAGTGGGGCAGGGGGAAAAGAGGGAGGAGCATCGGGGCTAGTCGCATTAGAAGGTGTGGGAGATGAGGAAATGTTGGACGGGCAAGGAGGCATGGCTGAGTCAAATAGGAATCCTGATGAATCCTTAATGAAGTGATGATTTTAAAGAGCTTAGCCATGTGCTTCTTGTCAGTAACAACCACATTAAGGGACATGGGCAGCTCTGAGGAAGAGCGTTTATTCTCCAGGTCTTTAATCTTTTTCCAGAACTTCTTGGGGTTAGACCCACAGAGAGAGAACGGCTCCTTAAAGTAACTAACTTCATTGTTGGAATTTCCTGCCTAAGTTTGCCCACTTTACCAATGAAGTAATCATTAAAATAATTGGCAACATCAAATGGTTTTGTGATGAATAAGCCATCTGATTCGATGAAAGATGGAGTTGAATTTGTCTTTCTGACCATAATTTAATTTACTTTAATTTAAAGTACTCAAGTTTGTTTTCTCCATCATTCTGTATGTCATTGATCTTGGCTTCATAATACATTTTCTTCTTCTTTTTGTTGAGTTTAGTCACATCATTTCTCAAATTGCAGTAAGTCAGATGTGCAGCCAGACTTATTAGCCACTCCTTTTGCCCCATTTTTCAACCATACAGATTTTCATCAATCCATGGAGCGTTAACAGTTCTAACAGTCAGTTTCTTAACAGGTGCATGTTTATCAATAATTGGAAGAAACAATTTCATAAATTCATCAAGTGCAGTGTCTGGTGCTCTTTATTAATCACAGACTAACAAATCTTTTTTTACATATTCTACATAAGTCACAACTAAATATTTTGTATGGTTTCTTATTCACTATTTTAGGCCAAGCTTTTGGCACTTTGGCTTTCCTGGATATAGCCACTATATTGTGTTCACTGCATCTAATGGGTGTCCAATACAGCTTTAGTGTAATACAGTATGCACACTAATAATCAGGAAGCAAGTTCAGGGAGTGAATTTAATAAACAAAACAAACACGAGTAGCGTACAAACATTTAAACATATAAACAGAAACAATAATGCCTGAGGAAAGAATCAAAGGGAGTGCCAGATATAGGGAAGGTAATCAGGAAGGTGATGGAGTCCAGGTATGTCTCATGAGGCACAGGTGCACGTAACGATGGTGACAGTTGTGCGTAATAATGAATAAACTGGCGACAACGAGCGCCAGAGAGGAGTAGGAGTAGACGTGACAGTCTCCCTCCCCTATGAGTGGCTCTAGCTGCAGGACGCCAACCAAAGTGACGGTCCCGAGGACCAGGAGTGGGCCAATCGCTTCTGCTGAGGCGCGGGAACCTGTCGAGCCGGTCGAGGCGCGGGAACCTGTCAAGCCCGCCGAGGCATCCCCAGTTGCTTCGGCAGCCACCATGGTGACACGATGTCACCAGTAAAAAAAAAAGAGTGTATCCCTGTTGCTTCCCTTTGGCAAGGCGTTATTCTGTAACATTAATAATTGGGAAGCAAGTACAGGGAGTGAATTTAATGAGGTGCATATACGTGTAATGATGGTGACAGGTGTGCGTAATAATGAGTAAACTGTCGACAATGAGCGCCAGAGAGGAGGAGCGGGAGTAGACGTGACGTCTACAGTATTAGTAAAAATGTGATCAATATTTTTTGATGATCGTGTTTCTGTAGTGTACCGTATGTATTGGTATGTTGATTAACCTCTCTTGGGTAAGTGGCAGTATTTTGAAGTTTGGATGACAAACGTGCCCAAAGTAAACTGCCTGTTACTTGGGCCCAGAAGCTAGAATATGCATGGTAGTATTGGATAGAAAACACTCTAAAGTTTCTGAAACTGTTCAAATAATGTCTGTGCCTATAACAGAACTGATATGGCAGACGAAAACCCGAGGAAAATCCATCCTGGAAGTGGGATTTTTTTAATGTGAGTTGTTTTCCATTGAATGCCTATTGACTATGTTATGGGTTAGGGCCCAGATTGTAGTTCCTATGACTTCAACTAGATGTCAACAGTCTTTAGATATGCTTTCAGGCTTGTATTTTGAAAAACGACGAGTAAAAATACCTTTTGGTCAGTGGACAGGGGAAGTATGCAGAGCTGGATTGGGCGTGTGATCGTGAGCGCGCCGTTCGTTGTTTTACCTTTCTTTTGAAATCGCTATTGAAATATTATTGATTATTTAGACAATAGACAACCTGAGGATTAATTATAAACATCATTTGTGTTAGACAAACTTTACCGTTACTATTAGGAGGTATTCGTCTGTATGTCTTGACCTCCCTGGGGCCAGTGGATTACTGAACAAAACACGCCAACAAAACTGAGTTTATGGTACATAAATTGGGACTTTTTCGAACAAAACAAACATGTATTGTGTAACAGGGAGTCTTGTTAGTGCAACCATATGAAGATCATCAAAGGTAAGTGATTAATTTTATCGGTATTTCTGACTTTTGTGACTCTTCTACTTGGCTGGAAAATGTTTGTATGCTTTTGTAAGCGGGGCACTGTCCTCAGATAATCGCATGGTATGCTTTCGCCGTAAAGCCTTTTTGAGATCTGACACGGCAGCTGGATTAACAAGAAGTTAATCTTATAGCCAATGTATAACACTTGTATGTTTTGAATGTTTATTATGAGTATTTCTCTATTTTGAATTTGGCGTTTTGCAATTTCACCAGATGTTGGCCAGTTGGGACGGTACCCATTAGAAGTTAATAACCTGAACCAGATAACAGGCACTGGTTACAGTGAGAAGTTTCCTACTGAGCGGACAGCTTGATGAAAACCAGTCAATATTCAGGTCCCCAAGAAAGAAGACCTCTATGTTTACATAACATACACTATCAAGTATTTCACACATTATTTAGATACTAACTGTTAGCACTTGGTGGCCTATAGCAACACCCCAAATGAAAAGGCTTTAGATGAGGCAGGTGAACCTGCAACCACAACACTTCAATAACACTTTACATAAGATTGTCTCTAAGCAGTACAGGGATATGGCTCTGAATATATACAGCAACACCTCCCCCATAAGCATTCCTGTCTCTTCTATAGACGTTATATCCTTGTACTGCTACTGCTGTATCAACAAATTAATTATCTAAGTGAGTGACTAATATATTCATGTTATCTGATGTTAGCAAGTTATTGATTTCATTTTTTAAAATATGGGCTATTTTCAGCCCTTTCCTGGGTAGTTTATCAGTGAGACATAATATGGAAAAGACCAAACAAAGCATGAGAAAAATATATAAATTCAACAGTCCATTAATCAGTTGTGTGTGCTGTGTAGGTGAAGCTATGAACTCTTAGGCTTGGCTCTCTCATCCTTCCATGCTTTTGGGATGGAGGGTGGACAGTGAGCCTGTCATAGCGGATGTAAGCAATGTCCCCATGCGCTCTTGCAGCTTTCATGGCTGGGATAAGTTATTTCCTCTTCTGGCACACAGCTTCAGGATAGTCTTCGTTGAGGAAGATGTACATTCCTCTCAAGTTATTGGGTCTTTCCAGAACAACTACCTTGTCCTTTAACCTCAGGAACTTGACCAATGTCGGCCTGGGCCTGTCACCTGGGCCGGTGGTGGTTTTTCCAGGTCTCGTGGCGATTCTACAATTCTGTCCACAACCATGTTGTTCCGCCTTGATTCTTTGTCATTGTTATCATTGATTATCATACAGAATGGCTGTCCTCTCTTAATGACTTAAAGATTGCTGTCATCTTGCCGTTTTCCTATTTAAACTCATCGAGCTAACCCTGGGAGAACTGCAAGCTGTTCTTCAGGTCCTGGACCTCTCTGGTCAGGTTGTCCATTATTTTATTAGTTGATACCATCGGTATTTGTACACAACACTTGAAGCTGTTTTCTTGTTGTACCAACTGCTTGTAAAATAATTTTTGTTCATTTAAAAGATTCTTCACTTGTGATAGAGAGACACCACTGTCCTCAATGGTACTCCAGCCGGCTTTGGTCTTTGTCAATGTAGCAACGTAGGTTACGCTGTTATTCCTCGCAGTTCCAGACAGGGCAGGTTGCAGGGAAGATAGGAAACAACAACAACAAACAGCAGGGATCCAGACAGCCACAACCCCGGGACAATCAGAGGTCCCAGCCACAATAGCTAACCGCATTGCGGGCTGCGTTCAAGCCCTCAAGAAAACTCTGCTAGCTTGATAGGCAGCTAGCTAGCAACTAGATTAGCTGCTACGCCAAGCAGCTCCTCAGACCCAGTCTTGGTCGGCAGGATATGTGGACAGATGGAAAGTAGTGGTCCCAGCAACTGATGCCAACCGCATTGCGGCCACCAAACTCAAAAGGTAGATAGCTAGTAACACAACTTTTTCAATAGACTTTCAAAACTTTGCAAAAAAACAAAATGATCTCTCCCTCGTTCTGCGATCAACAGAATGCTTGTGGGCAGAGTGTATGGGTAGAGTTGTGAGACAACACATCCACCAGTGACAATAAAAAAGCATAATCTTAACCAAGAATATTGCAGTAACACAAGCATAAGCTGGATGCAGACATAATGTTTTGCAATATCCTTATCCTAAATGTGAAACCATACCCATTTATCCTATATGACAACATCACATGCAACATGTAGCCTAGCTCTGTCTACACATTGCATTGGGGCAAAATACCTCATTTGCTTCTCAATGATCATGCAACACCAAACAATTTGATATACAGCACATCATTGCAATTCGCCAGAGTAGCCTGTTCCACCTCTTTGCAGCCGAACTAGCACATGCACAGAAGGTATGGTTGTTTAGCTATCGGAGGCGTCCAGAGAATCCGGTCAGACAGCCACTCCGTTCTCTATTACCTTGTCTTTCCCTTGACTTTCTATAATTTTTTCATACTATCACTCTTCATAAACTAGTCCCACTTCCGCAATCTAGAAACTAATAGCCAACAAATGACTATGACTTCACAATGCCAAACACCTTCAGCCGGCTCTGTTTCCTCTGTATGTGTGTCAGGGTGCAGAGGGAACAGGTCCTGTCCCAGCCAGAGAGTGGCTTGGACCCCGGCCCCCCTGAGGCCCACTTCAGCCTGGAGCCCAGTGAGCTGAGGGGAGAGACGGAAAGGGAGCTCCAGCTCCTACGCCAGGACAAGGCCAGGCTGGAGGGCCAGCTCCGAGAGGCTCAGAAGCCTGTAGTTATACTGACAAGACTGATTTTAGACTGAGTATTCTAGACCATGTTTATATAGGCTGAATGTTTCATTTTATGGGGGGTTTGTTGTTTAATTGTTGTTGCTCAGTCAAATTTTGAAATTACTCTTGATCATTCATTGATTTGTACCTTTTTTTAGGTGGCTGTCGTCACTAGACCTATTCAAACAGTCAACTTTCAGGAGTGAGTAATATCTTTGAAAATGACATAAAATAATAATCAAATGTATGAATGAAGTAGAACATAAATAATGCTCTAACATTGTACAGTTCTGGAAAGTCAGGGCAGATATCTGAAGAGGCCTGGACTGATATTAGGAAACAGCTACGGGAGATCACCAACTCTACTCAGGTAATAACATACCCCTCTACTTATACAAATCAGAGATATGAGTCCACTGCTTAACCCTCCCATATTAACTTCTCTTCTAAGAATCAAATTGTTATAACTCTACAACAAAATAATCTGTTTTTATGACCTGAGTTAAGTTGAAATGGAAACATTCCTGTTGTCCAAACAGGAGGGCCATGAGAGGGAGCGTGCCCAGCTCATCACCAGGGCTACAGTTGCCGAGGAGCAGCTGTTAGAGCTGCAGGAGTATGTTGACAAGCACCTGGGAAGGTAACAACACCCATTTTGGAGCTGTCTAGTTACTAAAAGGACATAACAAATTCATAAAGACATGATGTCTGTATTGTCTATTCCGTTTTGATACTCAGATCTCATAAATGTACCTGACATATTCTCCCATAGCCACTGACTTCATTAAGTGCACTACTTAACAAAGTGGCAGGGTACTGACATCTGGATTTAAGGATAGATTACTAGAGTCTGTGTAAAGGGTGTTTAGATGAGCGTTGTCCCTCTCTACAGGTACAAGCAGGAGATCACACGGCTGCGTAGACTGCTGGGACTGGAGACGGGGCTTGCCCGCAGAGCTGAGGCTCCCAAACCCCGCCAATCCATCGCTCGATCAAGAATCCAAGCTATGAAATATGATCTTCCACCCCCCTAAAAAAAAAAAAAACATCTAACCATATGTATGAAATCTGTGCCAGTCAGAATATTCCTCAAAGAATAACATGATTACTATGACATAATAATAATGGACTCCATGGAAAGGCATTTGTTTCAATATTGCTTTTTATTATCATTAAAAATAACAGTTCCTCACTTTATCAACATGACTGTAATATGATGAGGCCGAATTTGAAAGATCTCACTGAAATTCAATTATTTTTAGAAGAGGTCTGCATGTCCACTTTGATATTTAGCGTACACATACATGTTATTGGATAGCAAGGAGGAGAAAGAGAGAGAGAACAAGGGGGGGCAGGAGGAATAATTGGTTGGATGAGAAGACGTTGTGGGGTGAGAAAGCAGCCATACGTGGTGCTTGAAGTGGATTAAAATAGGAGCCAGTACTCACTCTTTATATTTGGATATAATATAAACACCAATATAAGCACCAATATAAGAGGTGCCGGTACTCAAGTAGTAGAACAATTGACCTGATACGTCTGTGAGAGAGAATGGGATGAAGACAAATAGATCTTAGTTTGGAAATGCTAAGATGGGGTCTATATAACCAGTGTTAAAAGCAACTCATTCACATAGAGAGATTAAGGAGATCAAGAGAAGATTATAGAGCTACTGTATGAGTGCTTATTGTTTCACTATAAATAAACTACACTAACTTTTTCTGCAACTTACTCTCTTTTCTGTGGCTCCAACATGCTCCAAACCTCCAAGTGGTTTGCCATGTCTGTTACATTCTTACACATGGAGGCAGCATTAATTATGCAAATTGTCTGATAGTTAAGTTAAAACAAATGTACAGTAACATTTTGGCAAGGTACTACATTGGTTAATTGTGAGGGCACAGCACACTTGTTACCCAGAGTAGAACATCTCTTGATCTCTATTGTTGGGAAGATAGGTGGACAGGCAGTGCATCAGAAGCCACTGCATTCCTGTATCTGGGACAATTGTATCAATATTCTTGGTTTGATTGTGCTGCATGTTATAATGGATTACCTGCACCTATAAATACATGTAACACATGTAACTATAATGAAATTAACTTTTAGAAATGTTTGTGAAATTTGTTTGTAGGTACCTGCTATAGAAATGCATTTATTCATGTTGACATTCGTTTTGACACCTTAATGCATACTTTTAAATTATATTAAGTGAATTGAACATGAAAATAAATATGTTTTAGAGAGTACTAATGTTACAACAGAGAAATACTTATATGTTTTTAATAAATACTTAAAAACATTTAATTAAAACACTGTAGAATTCTATTCGTTCCTATTGAGGACTGCTCCTTCTGGGGAATTCCAAAATGGCGGCTGGTGGCTTCAAAACCCACCATTGGCCATTATATAGCATCTGCAATCCAGGATTTATACACATCATTCCAACATGCAGATAGTTTACTGAAGTCACCTGTACTGTAAGTTCCAGTGTAAAGGTAAAAGTCTAGTTAATCAACACTGAAGAAAATCTATCAAATGCATGCAGCTGCAGATGATCTTTGAAAATGCTGTATGAATTTATTTATAAAAGGATTATAAGTGCACAGTATGGTTTTCACAAACGGTGTAGTGACTTTCTGGATTTGAATCAACTATCTTTAAATTAGGTGGGAGACTATGGTGGAAAATTGCAAGATTATGTTATAAAGCTTTTATTGCATCAAATTGTTGTTTCATGCAACAGAATAGAGTATTCTGTTAACTATTGTGTGTGTGTGTGTGTGGTCTACTGAGGATGGGCCTATGGGAGATAACACTGACAGGAGATTCGTAAATCTATTATAACAATCTTGGAATTTTCCACCATAATCCCCCATTTTGAGAACCCTCTCAATTTAAAATAAAATTACAAGATTTAAGAACCTTCATTCACATGTAGAAAATGTATACATTCTACATAAACCAAGAAGCATAAGGCAATAACTCATTGCATGGGTTCCTGCATGTGGCCCGGCTGCTATAACACCTTACAAGAAACTTAGCACTGTCTCCCATTTCAACCTACAATACATATTCTAAGCATTCTAGCAATTTGTCTGGGAAGGTTATGATACACAGTCTCCTGCACGAACCCATGAAGAAAAACAAAAGATGCATACAGTTTATGAGATTCAAAGCTATCTTCATAGACAGTGAAAAGCACATACGTAATGCAAAATGCAGTGCCTGCAACAATGGAGTTTAATTAAATAAGCTTTAGTTATCTATCACACTCCAATGGATCAGCATCTAGTAGCAAAAATGATCATATCTTGTTGGACAAATCCAGGTAGTGACTCCTGGTTAAAGTCAAATGTATTCCATTGGTGCCTAATGAACATGACCCAAGACGAGCATTATGATTCCACTATTTATAAGGCAATGCCTATAGATCAAATAGATTAGGATCAGTTTCACTCTCCGGATCAGAGTTCACCCTCTCCACTCATCATCGCATGCTGAGAATAGTGTCAACATCTTTAGTTCATAACAGCAATCAAAACAATCAATCCCTAATACATTAATTGCTTCACGCATTTAGTTATTAACATACTAAACTCAAATCACTCCTTCAGTTTCCAAATCATAATCAAAACCCCAATTAATTATCCAACCAACATTTAGAATGACACTGCTCAGTCATTCAAATTGGTCCTATCCCTCAATTTAACACACATCAACATTTTTTATTTGACCTTTATTTAACTAGGCAAGTCAGTTAAGAACAAATTCTTATTTTCAATGACGATGATTATAATACAGATCAGTATCTCAATGCATTCTTAATCTAAATTACTATAATTGTATGTAATCAACCTGATACCCCAAAAGTCTAAATCAATTTTGGGCAGTTAAAATCATTACCCTTAAGAACTCCATAAAGAAGAAGAATTGTACCCATACGGTCATAAATAGACTTAAGGCAGCCTACTCTTAGTCAAAGGCCCTCTCCTTCACATTGGTCCAAAGCACAAATATGGCTAAGTACTACAAACTTCATCATAATTATCAAATTTGACAAAATACCTTTAAATCCGTATTAAATCAAACATTTCATACATGTTATATCCCGGGTTTCCAGTACGTCTGTATCAAAATAATTCACGTGTTTAATTAAAACTCAGAAAATAAAAACTTCCATGTGTGTGAGTGCGTGCCCCTTTAAGATACCTCGGCACTAAGACAAATGGAAAACTCACTAAACCCAAAAGAAATAGAACACACAAATCAAACATAGTATTTTAAAAACACCAACAAATAGACATAACAAGTGTGTTGTGTGTGGGTATTTGCAAACCTTAAGGCAAAAACAAACAAAAAGTGTCCAGGCCTGATTTAATTTGGTAGTTCAAGGCCTTAATCTCACTCACTGCTCTTCCCAAAACCACAGCCCCGGGAAACATTTCAAAGAGAGACAATGAAACCCCCATTTTCCCAGAAAAAAACACAAAACATTTTTGTCAGCATTTCACTCTACTACACCGATTCAGCAAGCCAAAAGTTTTAACTACAAACAAAACCTGAAAATCATGATAGGTCTATTGTGGTCCCTCAAATCATTAATAGTTTGTTTTAATCTACCTCAATGTTTATACAAGCTTAATTTAGCATGCGCTACCCTTAGACACAGCTAAATGTATCTCGCCACATAATCTAACAATTTAGTCCCATATTACATCATATGACTGGTCTCTCTTTTCCATAATTATGTAAAATTATCCTGGTACCAATGTCCAACAAATATGCAATAGCTGTTTCGCCTTAGATTGTTCCTGTCACCCCTCTAAATGTAATACGTTTTCCTGTCGCAAATGTAGTACATTTCTCAACCTAAGGAATCAGTGATATTTAATCCTAGGCATTTAATAAAAGTTGTTTGAGGCGTGTTCTCATACGTCTCCCTTAACATACATACTGTAGGGGACTTCCATCAGTCCTGGAAGGAAGAATCCTACACAAAACACATCAGATAATAGTGTTTCATTAAGTGAAATTAACACCTAAAATAAACAATAAACAAACCTAGAACTCCTTTCCAGTAATCTTCAGACGTCTTTTGTCCTCGTCTTGTCGTGTCCCGTATATATATATATATTTACAACTTGCAACCCGCTTCACCAATTTATATTTAAATAAAAAATAAAAATATATTATTTACCTCAAATCTGTAATTCTCCATAGAAGCCAACCAGAAGCTAGCCAGAAGCTAATCAGAAGCTAGCCAGAAGCTAATCAGAAGCTAGCCAGAAGCTAATCAGAAGCTAGCCAGAAGCTAATCAGAAGCTAGCCAGAAGCTAATCAGAAGCTAACCAGAAGCTAATCCAGAAACTAGCCAGAAGCTAATCAGAAGCTAGTTAGCTTCTTTACTGGCTAATCGTTAGTATTCAGCTAACCATGATTTGTGGTCATCAGCTATCCTTTAGCTCGAAAATCTATCGCCAGTTTTGTACGGCGTGGCTCGGACCGGAACATACCGGACCTATTTTTCTCTCCATGTCCCCGGATTTCAACCGCTAACTCTGGACATGTATACCTGGATCTCGCAGCTAGCTAGCTGCTATCCGTGTGACTATTGGCTTTCGTCGATTCTGGAGCAAACATCAATTATTCCGGAGCTAGCCAGCTGAAGAGTTCCATCAGTCACTCCTGGGCTACAATCACCTATTCGGACCCGTTTTACTGCCAACGCGGAGCCCCACCGGGCCTTCACAACTGGCTGGCTCCTCCGTCGCGACGTTACCTGAACGCCCATCTGCGATCCGCTAACCGTTAGCTGTCTTATCGGCTGCTATCTGAATAGACCTATCGGACAATTTATTATTATTATTATTAATTTATTTGTGTTATTATTTATTTTTCTTGGGCCTCTATAACTATATATTCATCCCCTCTACCACACGGAACCCCACTAATCCTACCGACGGGAAACGCACGAGGTGGCTAATAACAGACCTCCATCCTATGCTAGCTTGCTACCGATGGCCCGGCTAGCTGTCTAAATCGCTGTGACCCCAACCAACCTCACTACTCACTGGACCCTTTTGATCACTCGACTAAGCATGCCTCTCCTTAATGTCAATATGCCCATGTCCATTGCTGTTCTGGTTAGTGTTTATTGGCTTATTTCACTGTAGAGCCTCTAGTCCTGCTCACTATACCTTATCCAACCTATTATTTCCACCACCCACACATGCGATGACATCTCCTGGTGTCAATGATGTTTCTAGAGACAATATCTCTCTCATCATCACTCAATACCTAGGTTTACCTCCACTGTATTCACATCCTACCATACCTTTGTCTGTACATTATACCTTGAAGCTATTTTATCGCCCCCAGAAACTTCCTTTTACTCTCTGTTCTAGACGATCAATTCTTATTGCTTTTAGCCGTACCCTTATCCTACTCCCCCTCTGTTCCTCTGGCAATGTAGAGGTGAATCCAGGCCCTGCAGTGCCTAGCTCCACCCTTATTCCCCAGGCGCTCTCTTTTGATGACTTCTGTAACCGTAATAGCCTTGGTTTCATGCATGTTAACATTAGAAGCCTCCTCCCTAAGTTTGTTTTACTCACTGCTTTAGCACACTCTGCCAACCCGGATGTTCTAGCTGTGTCTGAATCCTGCCTTAGGACGACCACCCAAAATTCTGAAATTTTCATCCCAAACTACAACATTTTCAGACAAGGGGGCGGTGTTGCAATCTACTGCAAAGATAGCCTGCAGAGTTCTGTCCTACTATCCAGGTCTGTGCCCAAACAATTTGAACTTCTACTTTTAAAAATACACCTCTCTAAAAACAAGTCTCTCACTGTTGCCGCCTGCTATAGACCACCCTCTGCCCCCAGCTGTGCTCTGGACACCATATGTGAACTGATTGCCCCCCATCTATCTTCAGAGCTCGTGCTGCTAGGCGACCTAAACTGGAACATGCTTAACACCCCAGCCATCCTACAATCTAAGCTTGATGCCCTCAATCTCACACAAATTATCAATGAATTTACCAGGTACCTCCCCAAAGCCTTAAACACGGGCACCCTCATAGATATCATCCTAACCAACTTGCCCTCTAAATACACCTCTGCTGTCTTCAACCAATATCTCAGCGATCACTGCCTCATTGCCTGCATCCGTAATGGGTCAGCGGTCAAACAACCTCCACTCATCACTGTCAAATGCTCCCTGAAACACTTCAGCGAGCAGGCCTTTCTGATCGACCTGGCCGGGGTATCCTGGAAGGATATTGATCTCATCCCGTCAGTAGAGGATGCCTGGTTATTTTTTTTAAATGCCTTCCTAACCATCTTAAATAAGCATGCCCCATTCAAGAAATTTAGAACCAGGAACAGATATAGCCCTTGGTTCTCCCCAGACTGCCCTTAACCAACACAAAAACATCCTATGGCGCTATTAGCATCGAACAGCCCCCTTGATATGCAGCTGTTCAGGGAAGCTAGAAACCATTATACACAGGCAGTTAGAAAAGCCAAGGCTAGCTTTTTCAAGCAGAAATTTGCTTCCTGCAACACTAACTCAAAAAAGTTCTGGGACACTGTAAAGTCCATGGAGAATAAGAACACCTCCTCCCAGCCGCCCACTGCACTGAAGATAGGAAACACTGTCACCACTGATAAATCCACTATAATTGAGAATTTCAATAAGCATTTTTCTACGGCTGGCCATGCTTTCCACCTGGCTACTCCTACCCCGGTCAACAGCACTGCACCCCCCACAGCAACTCGCCGCCCAAGCCTTCCCCATTTCTCCTTCTCCCAAATCCAGTCAGCTGATGTTCTGAAAGAGCTGCAAATTCTGGACCCCTACAAATCATCCGGCCTAGACAATCTGGACCCTTTCTTTCTAAAATTATCTGCCGAAATTGTTGCCACCCCTATTACTAGCCTGTTCAACCTCTCTTTCGTGTCGTCTGAGATTCCCAAAGATTGGAAAGCAGCTGCGGTCATCCCCCTCTTCAAAGGGGGGGACACTCTTGACCCAAACTGCTACAGGCCTATATCTATCCTACCCTGCCGTTCTAAGGTCTTCGAAAGCCAAGTCAACAAACAGATTACCGACCATTTCGAATCTCACCATACCTTCTCTGCTATGCAATCTGGTTTCAGAGCTGGTCATGGGTGCACCTCAGCCACGCTCAAGGTCATAAACGATATCTTAACCGCCATCGGTAAGAAACACTACTGTGCAGCCGTATTCATTGATCTGGCCAAGGCTTTTGACTCTGTCAATCACCACATCCTCATCGGCAGACTCGACAGCCTTGTTTCTCAAATGATTGCCTCGCCTGGTTCACCAACTACTTCTCTGATAGAGTTCAGTGTGTCAAATCGGAGGGTCTGCTGTCCGGACCTCTGGCAGTCTCTATGGGGGTGCCACAGGGTTCAATTCTTGGACCGACTCTCTTCTCTGTATACATCAATGATGTCGCTCTTGCTGCTGGTGAGTCTCTGATCCACCTCTATGCAGACGACACCTTTCTGTATACTTCTGGCCCTTCTTTGGACACTGTGTTAATTAACAACCCTCCAGGCAAGTTCAATGCCATACAACTCTCCTTCCGTGGCCTCCAATTGCTCTTAAATACAAGTAAAACTAAATGCATGCTCTTCAACCGATCGCTGCCTGCACCTGCCCGCCTGTCCAACATCACTACTCTGGACGGCTCTGACTTAGAATACGTGGACAACTACAAATACCTAGGTGTCTGGTTAGACTGTAAACTCTCCTTCCAGACCCACATCAAACATCTCCAATCCAAAGTTAAATCTAAAATTGGCTTCCTATTTCGCAACAAAGCATCCTTCCCTCATGCTGCCAAACATACCCTTGTAAAAATGACCATCCTACCAATCCTCGACTTCGGCGATTTCATTTACAAAATAGCCTCCAATACCCTACTCAACAAATTGGATCCAGTCTATCACAGTGCAATCCGTTTTGTCACCAAAGCCCCATATACTACCCACCATTGCGACTTGTACGCTCTCGTTGGCTGGCCTTCGCTTCATACTCGTCGCCAAACCCACTGGCTCCATGTCAACTACAAGACCCTGCTAGGTAAAATCCCCCCTTATCTCAGCTCGCTGGTCACCATAGCATCACCCACCTGTAGCACGCGCTCCAGCAGGTATATCTCTCTGGTCACCCCCAAAACCAATTATTTCTTTGGCCGCCTCTCCTTCCAGTTCTCTGCTGCCAATGACTGGAACGAACTACAAAAATCTCTGAAACTGGAAACACTTATCTCCCTCACTAGCTTTAAGCACCAACTGTCAGAGCAGCTCACAGATTACTGCACCTGTACATAGCCCACCTATAATTTAGCCCAAACAACTACCTCTTTCCCTACTGTATTTATTTTTATTTATTTTGCTCCTTTGCACCCCATTATTTTTATTTCTACTTTGCACATTCTTACACTGCAAATCTACCATTCCAGTGTTTTACTTGCTATATTGTATTTACTTTGCCACCATGGCCTTTTTTTGCCTTTACCTCCCTTCTCACCTCATTTTCTCACATCGTATATAGACTTGTTTATACTGTATTATTGACTGTATGTTTGTTTTACTCCATGTGTAACTCTGTGTCGTTGTGTGTCGAACTGCTTTGCTTTATCTTGACCAGGTCGCAATTGTAAATGAGAACTTGTTCTCAACTTGCCTACCTGGTTAAATAAAAGTGAAATAAATCAAAAATAAAATAAAAAATCGAATCATTTCAACCTGTTGCATAAAGGTGGTAAAAATATCAACTCTGACTTGTGTGATCAGTGTGTCTCTTCTCATTTCATAGTAAAGAAATGAACCACCACAGATACTTAAAGGAAGACCAGTAAAGGTAAAAGTGAATGTCTGTATATTTCACCTTCAAAAATAGACACGTTCTTGAGAAAGGTAATTGGATAAATGAATAGAGGAATGCATAAGGAATAAACAACAACACACTATAATTTTATAAAAATCAGGTTTTATTTCTTGATTATCATTCCCTGATCAAAGTTTTTATGATGTAGGGAAAATGGCCAGAGATCATGGTAAGTCACCACGTTACAGTCTCACAATTAAATGGTTAGGCCTATTTGTTTTTACATGAATTTACCATGAGAAAGAAGCATTTCACAAACAGTTTGCTTGATTACAAAGTGTGCACATTCTTGTCAATGGTCTGCATGTATTTGTGTCAGAGATAACCCATAATGTTTCTCTTACCCCAAACAGATGAGTCCAAACTTAGCCCCCAAAGCAAGGTGGAGACTTGTGTTGACCGTGAGGTTACCCTCCCCAGTCACTTGTCCCCTGAGTGCTGTTGCCATGACAATCCGGTGGTTGAAGAAAACAGTGTATTTACCTGTATAAGAGGGGCCAGGTGACAGAGGTGAGGGGCTACAAGGGCAGACTGAGTCTGATCACCCAGGAGCGGGAAAGAGGCAACGTGTCTCTGAAGCTGGAACGGTTCAGAACGTCTATGAGTATACATATGTCAGGTCATCCATGTGAAGCAGCTGCGGGAGGTTGCAGTGGGGCTGAATGGTAAGTGATCTACTAAAGTACTTCATTATGAACTCCTGGGGCCTCATTTATAAACATACATACCGGAACACACAAAATATACCCCAAAACATGCATACGCCAGTTTTCATGCTAAAGGTGGCATTCATAAAAACTCAACTTGACCGTGAGAATGTGCTTATCCTCCTGCCAACTTAAGACCATGCATATGCAGTTTCTAGTGGTTGAAGTATTGCATTGCAAGAAGGCAAAAGTAGCCTAGTAGCCTTGTGCGAATGGAGAAAATATGATGACTTATTCATAACTAAAAAACAGGTAGCTAAATACCAAGATGTAATCATTGGCTGTTAGTGACAGTTGATCTTTTGCATTGAAGTGTGTAGGCTACCACTGTAAGTAGGCCTACTGTAGTTTAGAGTAGACTGTTTCAGAATTTCAAATCAAATCAAATTGTATTTGTCACATACACATGGTTAGCAGATGTTAATGCGAGTGTAGCGAAATGCTTGTGCTTCTAGTTCCGACAATGCAGTAATAACCAACAAGTAATCTAGCTAACAATTCCAAAACTACTACCTTATAGACACAAGTGTAAGGGGATAAAGAATATGTACATAAAGATATATGAGTGAGTGATGGTACAGAGCGGCATAGGCAAGATACAGTAGATGGTATTGAGTGCAGTATATACATATGAGATGAGTATGTAAACAAAGTGGCATAGTTAGAGTGGCTAGTGATACATGTATTACATAAAGATGCAGTAGATGATATAGAGTACAGTATATACATATACATATGAGATGAATAATGTAGGGTATGTAAACATTATATTAGGTAGCATTGTTTAAAGTGGCTAGTGATATATTTTATATTTTGATATATTTTACATTTCCCATCAATTCCCATTATTAAAGTGGCTGGAGTTGAGTCAGTGTGTTGGCAGCAGCCACTCAATGTTAGTGCGGACAGTGCAGCATATTTAGGTTCGGGAGAAAGTAAATACAAAACATTATTGAATTCAAACGATCTTTTACAGTTCCACAACAATTTGCAATTGTTAATGTGCTTCAGAAATGGTCATATAGAGCAAATGTCACTGAAAAAATTCTGCCAACTCCTCCAAAGACATTTGATCAAGTTCTCCATTGAAATTTCCTTTAGATTTACTATCTTGGCTTAATTCCAATACTTCGAAAGTATACCAATAGTGTGTGACTGCAGCCAGAAATTCTGTGTGTTCCTGCATTTGGGCATTCCTGCATTCCATTGGTTCCTTCATGAACCCCCCCATCACATTTGTTCCAGCATGAACACACCCCATTGGTTCTGGACATCTTCTTGTGACACTTTTGAATGTGAGTCAAAACGAAAATAAAAGTACTATGAGTTTTCGCCCCCACGTCCCAGAGTCATCCTTGCCAGCTAGTCGGAGCTACACAGCTAGACAGGTTTACCCTTTCATGTGTGGATTAATTGTCAGAGTAAAGGACCTTCTGCATTTCAGGTAAAATAACAATCCAATGTTTATATCCCAGGACAAATTAGCTAGCTCAAGATAGCTCGTTTGTAGTGCTCTCTTCTTGTACCTGCGCTGATCACCTACGATTACTAGGAATCTCCTCGTTCAATCCCTCTTCAAATCCGTCTACATTTTGATGTTTGTCACTGTTTTGGAATAGATCTGAATAAATGGAGGGAGACAAATTGGGCATTAGGCCTCCTCTCTAAATGGTCCATCACGTGTGATATTTTATTGCCCCCGATGCAAATTCAATAAATACTCGCCAATAAATACCCGCTCCTCTTACTCACTACATGGGCCTCCTCTAAATATGCCACACTGAGATCTATCAGTCTTTGTCTCAGTCTCTATCTCTTTGCCCTTCTCCATCTCTTTGGCCTTCTCCATAAAACAACCATATTAGCCTGCAGTAAAACAGCTGACATTGCTGGGAAATGGCATTTGACTAAATACTAATTTGTCTCTATACATTATCACCAGAGGGTGGTGCTCCTGCCACTGGTTCCCTGTAGAAAGGGCCCAAAGAACACTGGCCTTGAGAAGAAAATGGCAGGAATGTTTGTCAAGCTTATGTAAATTTTTACGAGCTGGGGAGAAGAAAGCGTGCTGACAATGAATGATCACCCGGGTGAGAATAATATCATTACATGTTATCCAGACACACACACACACAACCGCGAATACAGTCCCTCTGAGGGTGAGATCAGACGAGAACCGCGACCCTGGTGATCCCGGGCACTTCGAGAATGTAAGCTCGTATTGATGACATAGGCAGCGCTTTTTTTTGAACGAGGCACAAATCTATACTCCCTAAATCCTTTTAACAGTGAAAGGCCTGGTGCGTTTGTTCGTTCCACAGCCTTGACACAACTAAGGCTGCTGACATGTTCATGCCATCGACCCTACAGCTGACATAACAGCGGTGAAAAATCAACCTGCCTTTTTTCAACTTGACATTATCAAATTAGGGTAAGCGTTCTGTGAATGTTTTCGTAACACTTCTTCAGCCTAAGTGGAATGGTGGAATCTGTATCAATAACAGCTGGTTAGGACTTAAGAGTGACTCAACACTGAAACAGAAAACAAACTAGGGAGTGATGGAAAGATGGAGCTAGAGAATGCGAGAGGGAGAGGAGGGAGAGTCATATCATGGCCCCAATCCCTATTTTAGGGGGCATGCCAACTGTGGGAGTTGGGAGAGGGGGGAATGGAGAGGGGAATGGGAAGTGGAATTTTGTTAGTAATGTATTACACTCCTAGGACCCCTGGGAATAAAGAGGGGTGTGAGAGGAGGGGGTACAGGCTGGGTCAGTGCCAACATAGTCACTGTGCCAAAGAGGGGACGATAACTCCTCTCTCACCGGCAGATCTGTGGGAAAATCAAAACCAGGTTGCTGGCTAAGGGTGAGCCAACAAAGGCAGAGGGCTAAGTACTGCACTGTGCTGCTGAGGCCTCTGCAAACAAGGAGCTTCGTAGTGTACAGTCAATAAGGAAATGAAAAGAGAAAAAATTGGTTTTAAGGTTTTCTTTTCTAGTCAACCAACTCTAATGGGTTACCATCCCTCAAATTAATCCAACACTATATTTCACCATAATAACTTAACAAATACAGTTAGATACAGTATGTTCATGTGGGCCTTTTTAGGTTAAATATGCTAACTAGATGCTTAGGAGCCAGACAGGTCAGAGACAGCTCCAGTGGAAAGAAATGAGGATGAATGAGGATGGGAAGCAGGGTGTACTGTAGCACTGGAAAGGAAGCACCTCACACGGCCCGGCCGTGGGCAGCCAGGCCACTCGTAAAGAGGCTCTTTGTTTTAGGGGGCTGACGCCTAATTGATACGGGCTTAATGAGAACAGGGCTGTGTGGGTGTGTGCGTGCGTGTGTGCGAGGAGTGCGTGTGAGCCGGGGCCTGGACGCTCGCATCATAATTGGAACAGACAAGCCTTGTGTGGAGGAGTGGAGAGGGAAGGGATTTGGGGGAACACCAGGAAAAAGAGAATGACTGGGAGTGTGGTAGTGAAGGTGACAATGGAGAGGAGGAATGTAGCAGAGGTGGTGAGAGAGGAATTCAGTGTGATAATGACTGGGAAATCACGAGATAGAAGAGAAGGACAAGGTCAGTGGGAACGACAAGTTCATTGAGTGTATTCCTATGGATGTTTCCCAAATACATATTCATCAAATTAATATTAGACACAATCTAAATTTAAACTAAATCTGTAGTTCTGGCTTATTATGCCTGTGCTTTCCATCACAAATAATAAATTGTAGTTTAATTTAGTGTAAAAATTCAGTAAAGCCGTATTGAATGTTTGAATTTGTTAATTTCAACTTCTTGCTCTGCCAGAATTAAGATAAAGTAACTCACTTTTTGAGGCACCTTCTCTCCCTCTTTCAACCCTACAGCTTGAGCCATTCATGTGTCTCCAGCACCCCTCCAGATAGCCTTTCAATGTGATCTAGAGAGGGAGAAAGGGGGGGGGGACAGGGGAGCTGGTGCACTTCTGAGAGAATAAAGCATGAAAGCTGTGGAGAGACGTGAGAGAGAAGCAAGGGAAAGGGAAAATAAAGGGGTGAGAAGAAGGAGGGAGGGGGGGTCTACAGTATTATAGAATGATGGAGGGGAAGAACTATTTGCGACAATAAAAGAAAGATGGGTTTTGAAAAAATTTGATGACGAGATAGACGTCCGTGAGTGACAGACAAGGATAGACAGAGAAAGGGCACTGAGAGAGAGAGAGAGTGGGAGAGAGAGGGCGAGAAAGAGAGGGGGACAGGCAGCCCCTCCGCACAGCGTTCCCACACTCTGCCCTGTTCCCACAGTGGCCCGGCTAATCCCGGTCTTAATTGGAAGTGAATTCCAGCGCACATGTTTCCCTGGAATGAGAGCAGAGGGACGGACAGGGAAGGCTAGGGGAATGTTAGGGGACCGGGAGCTCCCTAACACAGGAGATACAGCAGGCCAGAGCCGGCTGCTCTACATGTATGAGTGCACTCTGTTAGAATAACATGCCACCGCACTGTCAACACATGGTCAAATGGCAGTGGCTAGTCACAGTTTCTCTCCCTCTCACCTCCTCGGATTCTAACTTTAAAAGCACTGAATCCATTATTCCTCTAAAAGTACCGACCCTACTCAATGTAACTCCTCACATTCCATCGACTCTGTTGATATAATTATTAAAGCTATTCATTTATTGCAGTTCATATCTAGTGACATTAATAAATGCATTAAGTTACTTCCCAAATCCTTTTACAAAGAGAATGATGCATATCGAATATCAAATCATTATATCATGGCTCGAGGCAAAACGGAGCTAGACTTTGCTGTCGACGAATCCAAGGCCTTACTAAGAAAGAGAAAGGAGAGAGGGGAGATACTGGCAGGTAAAGTAACAAAAACAAACATGACTGGCAGTTTCGTTCTTGCCTCCTTTCTTGCCCTCTCGACCCGGGCAGGAACAATGTGAACAACAGAGACAGTGCATCATGTCCCACGGGAGGTAACCTGAAACAACCTCTCTCTGGAAAGTGAGAGAGAATAAGGAAAGGAAGGGGGGGCATAGGAACGAGTGGCAGAAATAGAGAGAGAGAGGGAGTTTGGAGAGGGTTAAACATTCTCTCAGGGTAGTTTCTCTCCTTTGTACAGGCACTATGTTGAGTTTTGTGTGAAGAAAAACACAACCCTGGTAGTTAATTGCTAGGTTTTAGTGCAGAGCAGGGACAGGTGTGTTTTCGGTGGAGTGGATACTGGATAGATTTTCAGCCTGGGGCTTAGCATGGCATCCAGCAGCCTGGGCTGACGTCAGGCAGATAGGAAAAACAAGGACATGAGAGGAGTATTTGGGTGACTAATGCATTGGCATTGTGGAGTAATATTACTGGAAACAATATTTGCAGCATTATAATACCAATTTAATACTACTTCTATATATTTTTTGTCACTATTGGTGATAAAGCCCAAAAATGCTGAATGTAGTCTAATGTACTTAGAATGTATTACCGTCTGTTAGATAACATTTCCTAAAATTGGCAATTGTATTACCACTGTCATTGTACACACATTGATGTCAAACGTGACTATCCCAATGCTCTGTCGCTGATGACTGGGATGAAGGTAGGAGCAGGACAAAACACACTCTTTGGGACTTATGACTGACCTATGGTCATGTACGTGATAGGCCTATCTGGCTTATATTATTACCCTTACAAAAACAACACATTTTCTGTGACAGATTCTATAAATGTCCATATTTTGGAACCAAAGTTTGTTTTTTTCACAAGAATATTATTGTAGTCCTCCATGGTTTTGCTGAAATATACATGTATACTTAGTGCTACCACTGACCTTAACGTCTTAATAAAGGAATGATGGACTGTCGTTTCTCTTTGCTTATTTGAGCTGCCATAATATGGACTTGGTCATTTACCAAATACGGCTACGTCCTGTATACCACCCAGTGGCGGTCATGAGGTTATTATAACCTAACCTATGAATGAAAGTTTACAACGTAGGTGCACACAGGTCGAGAGAAAAGTTTAAGATGACAGACAGTGGCACATATGATACCGCCTTGCACACTCTTGCCTGAGTATAGCTTATCTAGGATGTAATCCTCAGTCCAACAGTTGCAAACAAGAGTTTCTATTGGACAAATTCAGGTATTTTTATACCTGTTTCGTTTGCTTCCATCTAAGAAGCTTTCATCGTTGACCCCATATTTGCTAAAGTAACATCCTAGTCAACATACAGTGGGGCAAAAAGTATTTAGTCAGCCACCAATTGTGCAAGTTCTCCCACTTAAAAAGATGAGAGGCCTGTAATTTTCATCATAGGTACACTTCAACTATGACAGACAAAATGAGAAAAAAAAATCCAGAGATTCACATTGTAGGATTTTTTATGAATTTATTTGCAAATTATGGTGGAAAATAAGTATTTGGTCACCTACAAACAAGCAAGATTTCTGGCTCTCACAGACCTGTAACTTCTTCTTTAAGAGGCTCCTCTGTCCTCCACTCGTTACCTGTATTGATGGCACCTGTTTGAACTTGTTATCAGTATAAAAGACACCTGTCCACAACCTCAAACAGTCACACTCCAAACTCCACTATGGCCAAGACCAAAGAGCTGTCAAAGGACACCAGAAACAAAATTGTAGACCTGCACCAGGCTGGGAAGACTGAATCTGCAATAGGTAAGCAGCTTGGTTTGAAGAAATCAACTGTGGGAGCAATTATTAGGAAATGGAAGACATACAAGACCACTGATAATCTCCCTCGATCTGGGGCTCCACGCAAGATCTCACCCCGTGGGGTCAAAATGATCACAAGAACGGTGAGCAAAAATCCCAGAACCACACGGGGCGACCTAGTGAATGACCTGCAGAGAGCTGGGATCAAAGTAGCAAAGCCTACCATCAGTAACACACTACGCAGCCAGGGATTCAAATCCTCCAGTGCCAGACGTGTCCCCCTGCTTAAGCCAGTACATGTCCAGGCCCGTCTGAAGTTTGCTAGAGAGCATTGGATGATCCAGAAGAAGATTGGGAGAATGTCATATGGTCAGATGAAACCAAAATATAACTTTTTGGTAAAAATGCAACTCGTCGTGTTTGGAGGACAAAGAATGCTGAGTTGCATCCAAAGAACACCATACCTACTGTGAAGCATGGGGGTGGAAACATCATGCTTTGGGGCAGTTTTTCTGTAAAGGGACCAGGACGACTGATCCGTGTAAAGGAAAGAATGAATGGGGCCATGTATCGTGAGATTTTGAGTGAAAACATCCTTCCATCAGCAAGGGCATTGAAGATGAAACATGGTTGGGTAATTCAGCATGACAATGATCCCAAACACACAGCCCGGGCAACGAAGGAGTGGCTTCGTAAGAAGCATTTCAAGGTCCTGGAGTGGCCTAGCCAGTCTCCAGATCTCAACCCCATAGAAAATCTTTGGAGGAGGTTGAAAGTCTGTGTTGCCTAGCAACAGCCCCAAAACATCACTGCTCTAGAGGAGATCTGCATGGAGGAATAGGCCAAAATACCAGCAACAGTGTGTGAAAACCTTGTGAAGACTTACAGAAAACATTTAACCTCTGTCATTGCCAACAAAGGGTATATAACAAAGTATTGAGATAGACTTTTGTTATTTACCAAAACTTTTTTTCCCACCATAATTTGCAAATAAATTCATAAAAAATCCTACAATGTGATTTTCTGGGGGTTTTTCTCCTCATTTTGTCTGTCATAGTTGAAGTGTAGCTATGATGAAAATTACAGGCCTCTCTCATCTTTTTAAGTTGGAGAACTTGCACAATTGGTGGCTGACTAAATACTTTTTTGCCCCTCTGTAGCTAATAGAACTAATGTGTTGGTAAACCCACTACAATCAAGCAGTAACCTTACAGTGTATAGTCAGTAAGCAGTTACACCGGAGGGCCCCGGTGGCAATAAATTAATAAAACCAAAAGCTTACCTTGACTTGGAAGAGTTCCAGTGTTGTGTCGGATAGTCATAGCCAGCTAGCTTACATAGCATCCCTATGTTTGAGCCGGGTGTTTGGTGTCCTCCGGAAATTGTCATAATTACTGTGTAAGTCTATGGAAGGGGCTGAGAACCAAGAGCCTCCTAGGTTGTGTATTGAAGGCAATGTGCCAAGAGAAGGACGGAAGCTAGCTGTCCTACGGATACACAATGGTGCTACCCTACAGAGTGCTGTTGAGGCTACTGTAGACCTTCATTGCAAAACAGTGTCTTTTAATCAATTATTTGGTGATGTCAATATATTTGGTATAGTTTTATCTAAATATTGTCACTTTTTCAATGTTTTACCATTTTTATTTTTATGAAATTCACTGAGCAGGATGGTCCTCCCTTTCCTCCACTAAGGAGCCTCCACTGATACCACCCCTACTTTGTCATAACTGATTGGCTCAAACGCATTAAGAAGGAAAGAAATTCCACAAATGTACTTTTAACAAGGCACACCTGTTAATTGAAATGCATTCCAGGAGACTCCCTCATGAAGCTGCTTGAGAGAATGCCAAGAGTGTGCAAAGCTGTCATCAAGGGTGGCTACTTTGAAGAATCTACTTTGAAGAATCTCACACTTCTCTGGTTACTACATGATTCCATGTGTGTTATTTCATAGTTTTGATGTCTTCACTACTATTCCACGATGTAGAAAATAGTCAAAATAAAGAAAAACCCTGTTGTGTCCAAACCTTTGACTGGTACTGTAAGTATTTAGACCCTTTACTTAATACTGTGTTGAAGCACCTTTTGGCAGCAATTACAGCCTCGTCTTCTTGGGTATGACGCTACAAGCATGGCACCACTGTATTTGGGGAGTTTCTCCCATTCATCTCTGCAGATCCTCTCAAGCTCTGTCAGGTTGGATGGGGATCGTCGCTGCACAGCTATTTTCAGGTCTCTCCAGAGATGTTTGATCTGGTTCAAGTTCAGGCTCTGGCTGGGCCACTCAAGGACATACTGTACAGAGAGTTGTCCCAAAGCCGCTCCTGCATCATCTTGGCTGTGTGCTTAGGGATCGTTGTCCTGTTGGAAGGTGAACCTTCGCCCCAGTCTGAGGTCCTGTGCGCTCTGGAGCAGGTTTTCATGAAGGCTTTCTCTGCTCATCTTTCCCTCAAACCTGTCTAGTCTCCCAGTCGCTGAAAAACATTCCCACAGCATAATGCTGCCACCACCATGCTTCACCGTAGGGGTGGTGCCAGGTTTCCTCCAGACATGAGGCTTGGCATTCAGTCCAAAGAGTTCAATCTTAGATTCATCAGACCAGAGAATCTTGTTTCTAATGGTCTGAGAGTCCTTTAAGTGCCTTTAAGTACTACATTGTCATACATTAGTAAAAGTAAAGATACCTTAATAGAAAATGACTAAAGTAAAAGTGAAAGTCACCCAGTAAAATACTGATTGAATTAAGTCTAAAAGTATTTGGTTTTAAATATACTTAAGTATCAAAAGTCAATGCAATTGCTAAAATGTACTTAATTAAGTATCAAAAGTAAAAATATAAACCATTTCAAATTCCTTATTAAGGAAATTGTTTTTAAATGTAACCCTTATTTAACTAGGCAAGTCATTTAAGAACAAATTCTTATTTACAATGACGGCCTACCCCAGCCAAACCCGGACGATGCTTGGCCAATTGTGCCCCGCCCTATGGGACTCCCAATCACGGCCGGATGATATAGCCTGGTTTCGAACCAGGGACTGTAGTGATGCCTCATGCACTTAGATGCAATGCCTTAGACCGCTGAGCCACAAAAACGACTTAAGTAGTACTTTAAAATATTTTTACTTAAGTGCTTTACACCACTGGTGCCTTTCAGTAAAGGCCACTGTGTTCTTGGGGACCTTCAATGCTGCAGAAATGTTTTGGTACCCTTCCCCAGATTTGTGCCTCGGCACAATCCTGTCTTGAACTGCTACAGACAATTCCTTCGACCTCATGGCTTGGTTTTTGCTCTGACATGTTAGCCAGCCAGCCAGCTAACGTTAGCTAATTAAACAACAATGAACAGTGTCAACAATGCCTCAGTGCTGGGAGCCAACCAACCATGTTCAATGTTAGCTAGCTAACGTTAGGCTCTAACTAGAATAGCAAACGGCTCTGGGAAACTAATAATAACATTAGCTAGGAAGCCAGCCAGCTAACGTTAGCTAGCTAGCTAACAGTACACTTTAGCTGCTCACTGCTCTAGAGGAGATCTGCATGGAGGAATAGGCCAAAATACCAGCAACAGTGTGTGAAAACCTTGTGAAGACTTACAGAAAACATTTAACCTCTGTCATTGCCAACAAAGGGTATATAACAAAGTATTGAGATAGACTTTTGTTATTTACCAAAACTTTTTTTCCCACCATAATTTGCAAATAAATTCATAAAAAATCCTACAATGTGATTTTCTGGGGGTTTTTCTCCTCATTTTGTCTGTCATAGTTGAAGTGTAGCTATGATGAAAATTACAGGCCTCTCTCATCTTTTTAAGTTGGAGAACTTGCACAATTGGTGGCTGACTAAATACTTTTTTGCCCCTCTGTAGCTAATAGAACTAATGTGTTGGTAAACCCACTACAATCAAGCAGTAACCTTACAGTGTATAGTCAGTAAGCAGTTACACCGGAGGGCCCCGGTGGCAATAAATTAATAAAACCAAAAGCTTACCTTGACTTGGAAGAGTTCCAGTGTTGTGTCGGATAGTCATAGCCAGCTAGCTTACATAGCATCCCTATGTTTGAGCCGGGTGTTTGGTGTCCTCCGGAAATTGTCATAATTACTGTGTAAGTCTATGGAAGGGGCTGAGAACCAAGAGCCTCCTAGGTTGTGTATTGAAGGCAATGTGCCAAGAGAAGGACGGAAGCTAGCTGTCCTACGGATACACAATGGTGCTACCCTACAGAGTGCTGTTGAGGCTACTGTAGACCTTCATTGCAAAACAGTGTCTTTTAATCAATTATTTGGTGATGTCAATATATTTGGTATAGTTTTATCTAAATATTGTCACTTTTTCAATGTTTTACCATTTTTATTTTTATGAAATTCACTGAGCAGGATGGTCCTCCCTTTCCTCCACTAAGGAGCCTCCACTGATACCACCCCTACTTTGTCATAACTGATTGGCTCAAACGCATTAAGAAGGAAAGAAATTCCACAAATGTACTTTTAACAAGGCACACCTGTTAATTGAAATGCATTCCAGGAGACTCCCTCATGAAGCTGCTTGAGAGAATGCCAAGAGTGTGCAAAGCTGTCATCAAGGGTGGCTACTTTGAAGAATCTACTTTGAAGAATCTCACACTTCTCTGGTTACTACATGATTCCATGTGTGTTATTTCATAGTTTTGATGTCTTCACTACTATTCCACGATGTAGAAAATAGTCAAAATAAAGAAAAACCCTGTTGTGTCCAAACCTTTGACTGGTACTGTAAGTATTTAGACCCTTTACTTAATACTGTGTTGAAGCACCTTTTGGCAGCAATTACAGCCTCGTCTTCTTGGGTATGACGCTACAAGCATGGCACCACTGTATTTGGGGAGTTTCTCCCATTCATCTCTGCAGATCCTCTCAAGCTCTGTCAGGTTGGATGGGGATCGTCGCTGCACAGCTATTTTCAGGTCTCTCCAGAGATGTTTGATCTGGTTCAAGTTCAGGCTCTGGCTGGGCCACTCAAGGACATACTGTACAGAGAGTTGTCCCAAAGCCGCTCCTGCATCATCTTGGCTGTGTGCTTAGGGATCGTTGTCCTGTTGGAAGGTGAACCTTCGCCCCAGTCTGAGGTCCTGTGCGCTCTGGAGCAGGTTTTCATGAAGGCTTTCTCTGCTCATCTTTCCCTCAAACCTGTCTAGTCTCCCAGTCGCTGAAAAACATTCCCACAGCATAATGCTGCCACCACCATGCTTCACCGTAGGGGTGGTGCCAGGTTTCCTCCAGACATGAGGCTTGGCATTCAGTCCAAAGAGTTCAATCTTAGATTCATCAGACCAGAGAATCTTGTTTCTAATGGTCTGAGAGTCCTTTAAGTGCCTTTAAGTACTACATTGTCATACATGAGTAAAAGTAAAGATACCTTAATAGAAAATGACTAAAGTAAAAGTGAAAGTCACCCAGTAAAATACTGATTGAATTAAGTCTAAAAGTATTTGGTTTTAAATATACTTAAGTATCAAAAGTCAATGCAATTGCTAAAATGTACTTAATTAAGTATCAAAAGTAAAAATATAAACCATTTCAAATTCCTTATTAAGGAAATTGTTTTTAAATGTAACCCTTATTTAACTAGGCAAGTCATTTAAGAACAAATTCTTATTTACAATGACGGCCTACCCCAGCCAAACCCGGACGATGCTTGGCCAATTGTGCCCCGCCCTATGGGACTCCCAATCACGGCCGGATGATATAGCCTGGTTTCGAACCAGGGACTGTAGTGATGCCTCATGCACTTAGATGCAATGCCTTAGACCGCTGAGCCACAAAAACGACTTAAGTAGTACTTTAAAATATTTTTACTTAAGTGCTTTACACCACTGGCACAATCCTGTCTTGAACTGCTACAGACAATTCCTTCGACCCCATGGCTTGGTTTTTGCTCTGACATGTTAGCCAGCCAGCCAGCTAACGTTAGCTAATTAAACAACAATGAACAGTGTCAACAATGCCTCAGTGCTGGGAGCCAACCAACCATGTTCAATGTTAGCTAGCTAACGTTAGGCTCTAACTAGAACAGCAAACGGCTCTGGGAAACTAATAATAACATTAGCTAGGAAGCCAGCCAGCTAACGTTAGCTAGCTAGCTAACAGTTCACTTTAGCTTGAAATGAAACCACTTTCTGTCAAAATTAGAAAACGTGGAATATCTGAAAATGTAGCTAGCTATCGCTAGACTATCTTACCTGTATACATCCTCGTGCATGGACACGTCTCCCTGTTAGGAATGATATGCCACGGTTGCCCTTAGTTTGAAGATGTAATCCAGACACAGCTGTTTTCTCCATCTCTTTAGCTATCATACTCTAATTCCACTGATTTCAAAACTTGATCCTCCAGAAAGTGGAGAGCAACACTTGTGCAGCTCCACTACACAATATATTTTTTTTAAAGCTGCGTTCGACAGGATTACCAACACAGACGGACAAACTTCTATGGCAGACTCCTCTCTTGGCATGTCTAGCCCACTCATTATCTCAGCCAATCATGGCTAGTAGGAAGGTTGCTCACTTTTTCTGTGGCTTAACCAACAAGGCTCGTAATTTAACAATGTTATTAGTATTTACAGATGGCATACAAGTTTGTTAATAAGGCACTTGAAAGTTTACATGTTCAAGAAGGCATTTCTGCCAAAAAAGGCATTTTGGTAAAAATATATATTTTTGTTCAAACGGCTCTCCTGTGAAGTCGTGACTTGCAAAATACGCCCAGTTTCCTGAATTGGGTCACATATTTGGTATGAAGTTTTAGTTTTCAGCTTTCTTTAGTGGTGTCACTGCATTGTAGCGTACTCTATTCTGATTTCTGATCTTTACTTATATTTATCAGAAAAAGTAATACATCTCTGGTGACAACCTTGTGGGAGGCTACAGTAACAAACGAAAGGAAGCTTGAGTGAAGGATGCTTTTTTTGCGAAATAAGAAGCCGATTCTAGATTTAATTTTGGATTGGAGATGCTTAATGTGAGTCTGGAAGAAGAGTTTACAGTCTAACCAGACACCTAGGTATTTGTAGTTGTCCACATATTCTACATCAGAACCGTCCAGAGTAATGATGCTGGGCGGGCAGGCAGCGATCGGTTGAAGAGCATGCATTTAGTTTTACTTGCATTTAAGAGCAGTTGGAGGCCGCGGAAGGAGAGTTGTATGGCATTAACCATGGGGGAGTCAGGGTGGTGGAAAAACAAAGCAAGAAATAGGGAAAACACATGGGGGAAAAATCAGGCTGCTACAAATCAGTACGGTGGAATATTTGACACCAGGTGTTCCTAAGGAGACAGCCACTCAAAATATCTTACATGTCAACATCATTAGAGCACAGAGAAATGACCAACACAATAATAATGACAAAAATGTAGGAACATTTAAAAAGAAGGATGACTGATGTACTGTATGTATGATCATTTTAGCAATGTATACTACACAGAACAAGCAACTAACAGATGCATATCTCAGTGAAGTTATAGTTCTTTTCAATCAACGCTACCTAAAACCAGATGTCATCTTAAAAATGCCCACCTGAAACAACTTTGCTGCCCTTCGTATGGCCATATGAATACGCATCACGAACTCCCTATACATTGAGTGTCCAGCCATTAGGAACACCTTCCTAATATTGAGTTGCAGTCAGTGAGTACAGTCGGTGTATAATGCCCCCTTATTCATTTCATGTATCCATTGCTTTTGGAGCATAGCAAGAACAAAGGTCTCCTTGTCTTACGTTATAATGCCCATTTTTGTCAGGAAACACCTGAAAGAGCTCAGGATACTGGCTTTCTCGCTCTCCTCCCTCCACTCACACACAGACACCATGTCCACCCTTGTCTTGTTTGATTTTTGGTTCCCTTTTTGGAGTGGATTATAGCCATCTGCAGACTCTTGAGGAACAAAAGTGTCTCCTTGGTCCCCCTCCACCACCACTACCCAGTACTTCAGAAGGATAACACAGCCAGATAAACATTCTCTTGGCCCAACTCTACCATCGCTCAGCAGAGAGAGAGAGAGAGAGAGAGAGAGAGAGATTTTTACTTCAATAGACAATGTACAACTGGCAACAACAAGCTGAATTGCGAGTAAAATGGACTTGCTGTTGGTCAGTCGGCTTGAGCGGATGGGTCATCGATGTAACAGCCAAGAGAAAGTCAGTCAGTCTCTCCATCAGGGCACACTGCTGTTTCAGACATTCACAGTTACTCGGTAGTAGCCGCTCCTCCATAGATATCTACCCAGCAATATCTACCCTTTAAGGGTTTCAGTGAGATGTTATCCCACTGACTTTCTGAGAACGTTCTAAGACCATTAAAACACTACGTTAACCTCAGGACCATAATATGGTGTTCAGTACAGGTCGTTATACGTTATAATATGTTTAACGTTATAATATGGTTTCAGTATAACGTTATAATAACCTATTTGATGTCCATTAGGGAACGTTACGAAAAGGATCCTATTTGTTATCCATGGAACGTTACACAATGGTCAAGAGGTGTGATGGTCCCAAGGGAATGTTCTCGGGGGGACCTTTGTCTAGTTCCTTGCAAGTTACCAGGACT
This sequence comes from Oncorhynchus kisutch, assembly GCF_002021735.2. Lineage (NCBI taxonomy): Eukaryota > Metazoa > Chordata > Actinopteri > Salmoniformes > Salmonidae > Oncorhynchus > Oncorhynchus kisutch. Next base: position 22,489,181 of record NC_034193.2, read on the forward strand.
GAGGACCATGTCAGGACATTTTCAGGCCTTTCATTTCACTAGTCTTTAGGATGTTGTGTAATGGTCCTAAGAGAACATTCTCTGGGGGACCTTTGTCTAGTTCCCTGTAAGATGTCAGGACCCAAACAATTATAGGTAAAGTAATTAAATGGTATAGGGGCTTTAAGGTAAGTAGTTTACTGTTCATCCGAAACATATTGAATCAATTACAATATGATTACGTTTGACATGATCACTTAGTATTTACTTTTCAACATAACCATACCTGGGATTTGAACTCACAGTCTCTGGATTTGGGGTGCACTGATATTTCTGCTGCGCCACAAAGTCTGAAGCATTTTCAGAAGTCCCCTACACATTCATTACCTATAATACATATATATGATTAGTACAATAGTGCCAACTGCACTGATATTTTAGTTATTAGTTTATCTGACTATAGTCTCATCATTGATTTAATTGATTTATTTCAGCAATTTGAGGGTTTTCTTTATAGTTGTCTAGTGTTGGTGGGGCATACTATTAATGTTGTATCGTTACTCCTGACAAATATTGTTTTTCTTCAGCGTATTATCAACAGAGCTGAGATTCACTTTCAAGTGCAAAGTGTAGGAATACAGGTGAAATCAGTCATTAACACAAACAAGCTCAGAATGCTGTGAATCAAGAGGTTGTGTGTTCAAATCCCAGGTGGAGGACATGCTGAAGACTAATTATTGTATACATGAACATATGACTTTGACATACAGTACATGATTTAATTGTGTAAGTTATAAGCACTGTGTGTGTGGGAGTGTCTCTAACATTGCCAAAAGGCAAAGAGCTGTGAATGGCTCAGTGGTTCACCAATCATGTTGATGGGCTTCGCAACAGCAATTAGGGGTGATGTGTAATGAAACTAGGGTGCCCTGGGTAGAATGCTTTTTGTTGTTGGGGTGATCATTTCTTTGCAAACATGAGGTAATGTTCCTGGAACAAACCGGGAACTAGACAAAACCTCCAGGGGACCATGCCACAACGTCGTGACATTCCAGGGACGTCCTAACAATACGTTTTTGTTTGCAGGACCGTGGCCTAAGTGTAGCACCCAGCTGGTTGAGAGTTACAAGTTTTAAGTTCCTATTCTTCATATTCTTCATAAGTTCATATTCTTAAACTGTATTATTTATTGTTCTTGTTGGATTCTCGAGAAGGAACCTTCAAATAAGCATTTCGCTGGACGATGTATACCATGTGTATCCAGTACATTCGACTAATAAAACTCGAAACTTGAATACAAAGTTAAATGAAAAATGCTACAAAATAAAAACACAAAACATTTGTTAAATATTGTACAAAATATACAGGTGCTCTCTGCCTAGGCAGCCACAGCTCTGCCTTGACCTAAGCTCTCTCAACCCAGTACAACTGTCCTCTCAACGGACATACTGAAACACAGAGGGCCCTATTTCCCCTGCATCACATCTGTGTGTTAAAAGGACTTGCTTGGAACCTTGGCAAAAGTGTTAAATATTGGTCAACAACTTTCAATACGTTTGTGGATGAGCAAGTGTTGCCTTTGTCATTGTGAATCATTACCAATTATGGTCATTTTAGTGGATGACTGAAGCTTGGACAATGAATATCTCATTATGTATCCATTTGGCATGCCTACAAGTGAATAAGCTTGTTTGATGGTTACTATGGGACGTTTTCAGATTGTCCTCGGAAATGATGCACTGTACTAACAGCCGTTTGGGATTACATCACCACTGCTGTTTGTCCAGAAACACTCTGGGAACCAGACATTGTCAGCTGGGATGCATGAGTCTGGTGTGGTCATGGTCTAACACCCCACTCTCAGCTGGTGCTGAGTTGACTGAGGAGCAGCAGGATGCATGGACGGATTGGACAGTGGGTACTGAGAGACAGGGCACTTGCTGACAACTGGTGGTTCTTGGGGCATTATCCAAAAGGGTCGTGTTCAGTAGCCAGAAAAAGTAATGAAATTGAGTAAAATTAGACACTGGAATGTACTGGGGGCATTGTATAACCCAGAAGGCATCCCACTGAATACAAACAAGCCAAAGGGTATGCAAAAGGCTACCTTTGCTTTACCTGAATTACTTAGTCATATTAGAACTCAGACAACTCTGGATTCTACAGTCACTCAACCAACAATTTGCACGTTGACATCTATTTGCTCTAGTCCTATGATTTAGCTCTTTAACGTTACTTTGAAGCATTATTAGTTATCTCCTTGTATCCTCTGTCACCAGAGGGAGGAAACACACTCCCACACTGCGCCATAATAATATACCCCACAACTAGCCACAAAGTTTAAGGCTATAGGTTTTCACTGAGCAGACCTAAGCCATCTCTCTCAGCCATACTCCCAAAGTTTGGAATAGAAAAAAATTACACTTTTAGTTGGCACATCATACACTACATGACCAAAAGTATGTGGATACCTGCTCATCGAACACCTCATTCCAAAATCATGGGCATCAAGGTCTGTGTCTATTTGTCAATAAAAGCTGGTGCGCAATCTCTAATATTAAAGAAGTTTCAAGGTTTTGCTCGCCTGAGGTAGAGTAGACCACACTATTTACCAAGAGAGTTTTCATCTATATTTTTGTTGTAACTGTCCATTTACCATTACAAACCGATGCTGGCACTAAGACCGCACTCAATGAGCTGTAAAAGGCCATAAATCAAATAAAAATGTTTTAATGTTATTGGTCACATCGTATTTAGCAGATGTTACTGCGGGTGTAGAGAAATACTTGTGTTCCTAGCTCCAACAGTGCAGTAGTATCTAACAATTCACAACAATACACACGAATCTAAAAGTAAAACAATGGAATTAAGGAATATATAATATTAGGATGAGCATAGTCGGAGTGGCATTGACTAATATACAGTAGAATACAGTATATACAGTGCCTTCAGAAAGTTTTCAGACCCCTTGACTTTTTCCACATTTTGTTACGTTACAGTCTTATTCTAAAATATTTAAACTGATTTTTTCCCCTCATCAGTCTACACATAAGTATTCAGACCCTTTGCTATGAGATTAGAATTTGAGCTCAGGTGTATCCTGTTTCCATTGATTATCCTTGAGATATTTCGACAACTTGCATTGGAGTCCACCTGTGTTAAATTAAAATGATTGGACATGATTTGGGAAAGGCCTGTCTATGTAAGGTCCCACAGTTCACAGTGCATGTCAGAGCAAAAACCAAGCCATGAGGTCGAAGGAATTGTGCGTAGAGCTCCGAGAAGTTTGGAATCACCAAGATGCTTCCTACAGCTGGCCGCCTGACCAAAATGAGCAATCGGGGGAGAAGGAAAAAATAAGAGCACCTCCTCCCAGCTTCCCACTGCACTGAGGCTAGGAAACACTGTTACCACCGATGAATCTGTGATAATTGATCATTTAAATTTTTCTATGGCTGGCCATGCTTTCCACCTGGCTACCCCTACCCCGGCCAACAGCCCTGTGCCCCCTACAGCAACTTGCCCAAGCCTCCCCCATTTCTCCTTCACCCAAATCCAGATAGCTGATGTTCTAAAAGCGCTGCAAAATCTGGACCCCTACAAATCAGCCGGACTAGACAATCTGGACCCTCTCTTTCTAAAATTATCCGCCGAAATGGTTGCAACCCCTATTACTAGCCTGTTCAACCTCTCCTACCCTGCCTTTCTAAGGTCTTCGAAAGCCAAGTTAACAAACAGATCACAGACCATTTCGAATCCCACCGTACATTCTCCGCTATGCAATCTGTTTCCCGAGGAGGTCATGGGTGCACCTCAGCCATGCTCAAGGTCCTAAACAATATCATAACTGCCATCGATAAGAGACAATACTGTGCAGCTGTATTGACCTGGCCAAGGCTTTTGACTCTGTCAATCACCACATTCTTATTGCATCGCCTGGTTCACCAACTACTTCCCAAACAGAGTTCAGTGTGTCAAATTGGAGGGCCTGCTGTCCGGACCTCTGGCAGTTTCTATGGGGGTGCCACAGGGTTCAACCCGTGGGCCGACTCTTTTCTATATATACAGTGCCTTGCGAAAGTATTCGACCCCCTTGAACTTTGCGACCTTTTGCCACATTTCAAGCTTCAAACATAAAGATATAAAACTGTATTTTTTTGTGAAGAATCAACAACAAGTGGGATACAATCATGAAGTGGAACGACATTTATTGGATATTTCAAACTTTTTTAACAAATCAAAAACTGAAAAATTGGGCGTGCTAAATTATTCAGCCCCTTTACTTTCAGTGCAGCAAACTCGTATATTGCACAAATCTGTCCTTTATGGAAGAGTGGCAAGAAGAAAGCCATTTCTTAAAGATATCCATAAAGATATGCTGCCAAACATACCCTCGTAAAACTGACTAACCTCCCAATCGTTGACTTTGGCGATGTCATTTACAAAATAGCCTCCAACACTCTACTCAGCAAATTGGATGCAGTCTATCACAGTGCCATCCGTTTTGTCACCAAAGCCCCATATACTACCCACCACTACGACCTGTATGCTCTCGTTGGCTGGCCCTTGCTTCATATTCATCGCCAAACCCACTGGCTCCAGGTCATCTATAAGTCTTTGCTAGGTAAAGCCCCGCCTTATCTCAGCTCACTGGTCAACATAGCAGCACCCACCCGTAGCACGTGCTCCAGCAGGTATATTTCACTGGTCACCCCCAAAGCCAATTCCTCCTTCAGCCGCATTTCTTTCCAGTTCTCTGCTGCCAATGACTGGAACAAACTGCAAAAATCTCTGAAGCTGGAGACTCTTATCTCCATCACAAGCTTTAAGCACCAGCAATCAGAGCAGCTCACAGATCACTGCACCTGTACATAGCCCATCTGTAAATAGCACATCCAACTACCTCATCCCCATACTGTTATTTATTTTATTTATTCTGCTCCTTTTGCACCCCAGTATCTCTACTTGCACACTCATCTTTTGCACATTTATCATTCCAGTGTTTAATTGCTATATTGTAATTATTTAGCCACTATGGCCTATTCATTGCCTTACCTCCCTTATCCTACCTCATTTGCACCCACTGTACATAGACTTTTTCTATTGTATTATTGACTGTATGTTTGTTATTCCATGTGTAGCTCTGTGTTGTTGTTTTTGTTGCACTGCTTTGCTTTATCTTGGCCAGGTCTCAGTTGTAAATGAGATCTTGTTCTCAAATTAGCCTACCTGGTTAAATAAAGGTTAAATAAATGTTGTTGTTTTTTTAAAAGGGCCTTGGTCAGGGAGGTGACCAAGAACCCAATGGTCACACTGACAGAGCTCCAGAGTTCCTCTCTGGAGATGGGAGAACCTTCCAGAAGGACAACTATCTCTGCAGCACTCCACCAATCAGGCCTTTATGGTAGAGTGGCCAGACGGAAGCCACTCCTCAGTAAAAGGCACATGACAGCCCGCTTGGAGTTTGCCAAAAGGCACCTAAAGGACTCTTAAGACCATGAGAAACAAGATTCTCTGGTCTGATGAAACCAAGATTGAACTCTATGGCCTGAATACCAAGCGACACGTTTAGGAGGAAACCTGGCACCATCCCTACTGTGAAGCATAGCGGTGACAGCATCATATTGTGGGGATGTTTTTCAGTGGCAGGGACTGAGAGACTAGTCTGGATCGAGAGAAAGATGACAGAGCAAAGTACAGAGAGATCCTTGATGAAAAACTTCTCCAGAGAGATAAAGGGAAAAAAAAAGTCTAAATAAAACATAATAAAAGTACATTTGAATGACACTAAGTGACAGTGTTTTTACAACAAATGCTGGTTTTCCTGAGGCTGATGCCATGCAGGTGTTTTTACACATGCAAATACCCACACTCTCATTCAAATAAACACATACAAGAACACACACATACATGTAATAGTGCCAGACATGCACACAAATATATAGCAGTTGGCATTGCTGTTATGATTTCAGTTGTCCTTGATGTCCTTTGTTTTAAATGTATTATTTATTTTATTGCATTGTTGTTTGCTGTTTTCCTCTGTCTTTTCCTTTTTTCTCATTAGTTCATTCTCTTGGTTGTTGGTGCATTGGGGTGGGGAATGGAATTAATTGTTGTTGTTTTTTACGGGGGGGGGGGGGATTGTGGGAGGGGTCTCGAATGGTTGTGGGACAGCTATTGGGGAATTGTGGGGGGATCTTGGAGGGTTTGGGTTTCACAAGATTGTGATCATGAAAAAGGAAACTATGACACACTGCTCAAAAAAATAAAGGGAACACTAAAATAACACATCCTATATCTGAATGAATGAAATATTCTTATTAAATACTTTTTTCTTTACATAGTTCTGTGCTGACAACAAAATCACACAAAAATGATCAATGGAAATCAAATTTATCAACCCATGGAGGTCTGGATTTGGAGTCACACTCAAAATTAAAGTGGAAAACCACACTACAGGCTGATTCAACTTTGATGTAATGTCCTTAAAACAAGTCAAAATGAGGCTCAGTAGTGTGTGTGGCCTCCACGTGCCTGTATGACCTCCCTACAGCGCCTGGGCATGCTCCTGATGAGGTGGCGGATGGTCTCCTGAGGGATCTCCTCCCAGACCTGGACTAAAGCATCCGCCAACTCCTGGACAGTCTGTGGTGCAACGTGGCACTGGTGGATGCAGCGAGACATGATGTCCCAGATGTGCTCAATTGGATTCAGGTCTGGGGAACGGGCGGGCCAGTCCATAGCATCAATGCCTTCCTCTTGCAGGAACTGCTGACACACTCCAGCCACATGAGGTCTAGCATTGTCTTGCATTAGGAGGAACCCAGGGCCAACCCAGGGCCAGCATATGGTCTCACAAGGGGTCTGAGGATCTCATCTCGGTACCTAATGGCAGTCAGGCTACCTCTGGGGAGCACATGGAGGGCTATGCGGCCCCCCAAAGAAATGCCACCCCACACCATGACTGACCCAACGCCAAACTGGTCATGCTGGAGGATGTTGCAGGCAGCAGAACGTTCTCCATGGCGTCTCCAGGCTGTCACGTCTGTCACATGTGTTCAGTGTGAACCTGCTTTCATCTGTGAAGAGCACAGGGCGCCAGTGGCGAATTTGCCCATCTTGGTGTTCTCTGGTAAATGCCAAACGTCCTGCACGGTGTTGGGCTGTAAGCACAACCCCCACCTGTGGACGTCGGGCCCTCATACCACCCTCATGGAGTCTGTTTCTGATCGTTTGAGCAGACACATGCACATTTGTGGCCTGTTGGAGGTCCTTTTGCAGGGCTCTGGCAGTGCTCCTCCTAGTACAAAGGTGGAGGTAGCGGTCCTGCTGCTGGGTTGTTGCCCTCCTACAGCCTCCTCCACATCTCCTGATGTACTGGCCTGTCTCCTGGTAGCGCCTCCATGCTCTGGACACTACGCTGACAGACACAGCAAACCTTCTTGCCACAGCTCGCATTGATGTGCCATCCTGGATGAGCTGCACTACTTGAGCCACTTGTGTGGGTTGTAGACTCCGTCTCATGCTACCACTAGAGTGAAAGCACCGCCAGCATTCAAGAGTGACCAAAACATCAGCCAGGAAGCATAGGAACTGAGAAGTGGTCTGTGGTCACCACCTGCAGAACCACTCCTTTATTGGAGGTGTCTTGCTAATTGCCTATTCCATTTGCACAACAGCATGTGAAATGTATTGTCAATCAGTGTTGCTTCCTAAGTGGACAGTTTGATTTCACAGAAGTGTGATTGACTTGGAGTTACATTGTGTTGTTTAAGTGTTCCCTTTATTTTTTTGAGCAGTGTATATTTTATATCACTATCATGCTCACACATAAGGATGGCTCTGTTGCGGAAAGACTGATACATGTTTGATAGTGTCTTGATTATGTATTGTTTGTCCTTCATGTTCTAATACTTTAATGTCACCCCTTCCTTGTGTTTTTTGTAATAAATAATTAAAAAATTAAAAAATTAAAGTACAGAGATCCTTGATGAAAAACATCTCCAGAGCGCTCAGGACTGGGGCGAAGGTTCATCTTCTAACAGGACAAGGACCCTAAGCACAGAGCCAAGACAATACAGGAGTGGCTTCGGGACAAGTCTCTGAATGTCCTTGAGTGGCCCAGCCAGAGCCCGGACTTGAACCCGATTGAACATCTCTGGAGAGACTTGACAGAGCTTGAGAGGATCTGCAGAGAAGAATGGGAGAAAACCCCCAAATACAGGTGTGTCAAGCTTTTAGCGTCATACCCAAGAAGACTCAAGGCTGTAATCACTGCAATAGGTGCTTCAACAAAGTACTCTGTAAACGGTCTGAATGATTATGTAAATTTGATATTTCAGTTTTATTTTTTTATACATTGCAGACATTTCTAACAACCTGTTACTGCTGGGTATTGTGTATATATTGATGAAGGACCAAATTTAATACATTTTAGAATAAAGCTGTAACGTAACAAAATGTGTAAAAAGTCAAGGGGTCTGAATACTTTCCGAATGCACTGTATATATATATATAGTGTATGTACTAAAGCTGCAGCGTTTCCAATGAGCCCGAAATGCAGGAGTAATTTAGTGTATCAATCCAGAGACCATTAAGCTCAGTCTAGTCTTGTCTCACATTCAGTTTACTGGACCTCTTCCCTGGGTGTGTTCATTTGTTGTTGTATTGGACTTCAAGGGTGTATCCTGGAGCCCTTTGCTCCCGTCTGCACTCTCCTCTCTGGGGCTTGGGCTCCGGCCGCTTCCCCCCTAGACTCCCTCTGGAGCCCACGGAAGTCCACACCCTGGCCACCCTCTCCCATCCCGCTGGATCCCCCTTCCTGACCGCTTCCTGTTTTCCACCGTTTACACATCACCTCACCTCTGCCATACAGGCAGAGAGAAAAATAGAGAGTGAGAGAAAGGGAGAGAGAGTCCTTTGTTGTAGTGTCCCAGCTCAATGGAGGTCTGCAAGGTCATTGACTGCAAAGTTAGCCTCTCATGCAGTACCAGTTTGGTTAGAGTGGGAGTATATAACATGAAGAATGGCATCAGAACTGATCTTTGATAAATTCACTGTCTTTTGTCTTAGACAGGCAACCGTCCACAATAATTGTTTGTTATCAGCAAGAAAGAATAGCTTGGTTGTCTCTAGTCTCCCGAGCCAGACACTCAATTCAGTATTCTCAGAATGAAGAAACTCTTTAAATGCTGGAGCACAAGGCTATGGAAATGTCTAACTGAGGTTGTTCTCTCCAAAAGCGGCTACCAGGAAATGGCACATGATATATTAGTGGTAGTGGAGTCGACATAACTTTAGTGCCCTTTGTTTTGGCTTATCAGTCTTTCAGCAGAAACCTCATATGGGTTGAGATGTAGAGGGAGGGGTGCTGAGGCGTTTCAGGGGCCCCAGCTGAGGCATTTAAGGGTGGGGGCAGAGGCTTAATAAACGAGGTGTGACGTTTTAATGGGTTACTTATGCAGAGGCAAACATATTTTGGGGTTTCCAGGGATTCAGTCTAAGGGAGCTTTTTCCATATAACTTTAAGACCATGTAAAATTTCCCAGCTGCTCTTTTTCATACAGATTTACTGTTTGCAATAAATGTATGAGATTTTACAGAGGTAGGCATCATTCTAAGAGAAGCATAAAGGTTCAGGATATTGTTGCCATTTACTCTGGCTTTACTGGTCTATTCACCGAGATTTGCTATCTGAGACAAACAGGTGGTCAATTTAACATAGTGGTTTAGTGTTATCCTTATAGGAGTACCCTTCTACTGAATGTCTGGTAGTCATTTTCCTATCCGTTTGAGAGAATACCGTGTCTGTGTCTAGTATCATTGTGTGTCCAGAGGTCCATTCCATGCCAATCAAATAATTTAATAGAAGGGTGTAGAAATGCAATTAATTCATTAAAAACATTCTTATTTTCCATGTGACCCCTCATCTCAAGAATTAAATAGGAATTGAATTGACCATAACCCTGGTGTCCAGTAACCAGCAGGGCTCTAAAGTTTGACCATTTAAACCAGCATTAATATTTTTCTGTGCGACCTGGAATTTTTATAAGGGAACACCAGTGCACCTAGAATTTTATATTCATAAACCATGTTGCAGGCGTTCTAATACTACTCGTGTGCCGCTAACCATTTCTTTTACACCTTGTTCAGTCATGTTTGTTACTTCATTAGCTAGCTAACACCCTGGTAACTCTACCAGTATATCCAAACATTTGGGGCACAGAAAGAAACTAAAAGGGAAAGCTTCTTCAGGAGATCAATGGTCATTCTGTAGCAATGAATTTGGTGCACTTTGAGATAAACATTGAGAGATTCGAACATTGTGATATTAGATATTTTTTATATTTTTCAGGTAACTTGCACCTTCCCACCTTCCACCGGCAGACACTGACAGTATTAATTTACAGTTGCTCAACTCTGGAGCACTCCCTACTCTCTACTCTGGAACGCATACATCTACAGTGTATTGCCAAAAGTCACTCAATAAGCACTCAACTGGAAGCTTCATTAAATAGCACCCGCAAAACACCAGTCTCAACGTCAACAGCGAAGAGGCGACTCCGGGATGCTGGACTTCTAGGCAGAGTTCCTCTGTCCAGTGTCTGTGTTCTTTTGCCCATCTTAATCTTTAATTTTTATTGGCCAGTCTGAGATATGGCTTTTTCTTTGCAATTCTGCCTAGAAGGCCAGCATCCCGGAGTCGCATCTTCACTGTTGACGTTGAGACTGGTGTTTTGCGGGCACTATTTAATGAAGCTGCCAGTTGAGGACTTGTGAGGCCTCTGTTTTTCAAACTAGACATTCTAATGTACTTGTCCTCTTGCTCAGTTGTGCACCGGGGCCTCCCACTCCTATTTCTATTCTGGTTAGGGCCGGTTTGCACTGTTCTGTGAAGGGAGTAGTACACAGCGTTGTGCAAGATATTCAGTTTCTTGGCAATTTCTCGCATGGAATAGGCTTCATTTCTCAGAACAAGAATAGACTGACAAGTTTCAGAAGTTCTTTGTTTCTAGCCATTTTGAGCCTGTAATCGAACCTACAAATGCTTATGCTCCAGATACTCAACTAGTCTAAAGGCCAGTTTTATTGCTTCTTTAATCAGACAACAGTTTTCAGCTGTGCTAACATAATTCCAAAATGGTTTTCTAATAATCAATTAGCCTTTTAAAATGATCAACTTTGATTAGCTGACACAACGTGCCATTAGAACACAGGAGTGATGGCTGCTAATAATGGGCCTCTGTACACCAATGTAGATATTCCATAAAAAAGCTGATGTTTACAGCTACAATATTAATTTACAACATTAACAATGTCTACACTGTATTTCTGATAAATGTATAGTTATTGTAATGGACAAAAAAATGTGTTTTTCTATCAAAAACAAGGACATTTCTAAGTGACCCCAATCTTTTTAATGGTTCTTGTTTGCCTCCTTTTTCTATCCTCTTCTGATATGGCCTGTTTTTGTTCTTCTGGTGTCTCCATCATGCCCTGTCCTTCTGTTGCTGTCTCTGTGCCTTGTCTGGTGTCTCTCTCCATCACCTATACTTCTGTTGCTGTCTCTGTGTTTTGTCTGGTGTCTCTCTCCATCACCTATTCTTCTGTTGCTCTCTCTGTGTCTTGTCTGGTGTCTCTCTCCATCACCTATTCTTCTTTTTCTGTCTCTGTGTCTTGTATGGTGTCTCTTTCCATCACCTACAGCGCCTTCGGGAAGTATTCAGACCACTTTACTTTTTTGTTAAATAACAGCCTAATTCTAAAAAAGGACCCTTTGCGATGAGACTTGAAATTGAGCTCAGGAGCATCCTGTTTCCATTGATCATCCTTGAGATGTTTCGACAACTTGATTGGAGTCCACCTGCGGTAAATTAAGTTGATTGGACATGATTTGGAAAGACACACATCTGTCTTTATAAGGTCCCACATTTGACAGCGCATGTCAAAGCAAAAACCAAGCCATGAGGTCAAAGAAATTGTCCGTAGAGCTCCGAGACAGGATTGTGTCGAGGCACTGATCTGGGGAAGGGTACCAAAAAATGTCTGCAGCATTGATGGCCCCAAGAACACAGTGGCCTCCATCATTATGGTATGGAAGAAGTTTGGAACCACTGAGACTCTTCTTAGAGCTGGTCACCCAGCCAAACTGAGCAATCGGGGGAGAAGGGCCTTTGTCAGGGAGGTGACCAAGAACCCGATGGTCATTCTGACAGAGCTCTAGCGTTCCTCTGTGGACATGGGAGAACCTTCCAGAAGAATTATCTCTGCAGCACTCCACTAATCAGGCTTTTGTGGTAGAGTGGCCAGACGGAAGCAACTCCTCAGTAAAAGGCACATGACAGCCCGCTTGGAGTTTGCTTTCAGTTTTGTGCATATGCTGACATCTATCCACTGTTTCTGGTTTGGGTAGTCACAGTGGGTACAACATCTCCTATACACTTGATGAACTCAGTAACGTATCTGTGTATTCGTCGATGTTATTCTCAGAGGCTATCCGGAACATATTCACGTGATCAAAACAATCTTGAAGCATGGATTCCGATTGGTCAGACCAGTAGACCTTAGCACGGGTACTTCCTGTTTGAGTTTCTGCCTATAGCAAGGGAGGAGCAAAATAGAGTCGGGATCAGATTTGCCGAAGGGAGGGTACAACTTCGGTAGCGTTTTCCTCAAATTTGCTTTGTTAAAATCCCCTGCTACAATAAATGTGGCCTCAAGATATGTGGTTTGCATTAAGTCCAGTGTAGTTCTTTGAGGGCCGTCGTGGTATCGGCTTGAGGGGGAATATACATGGCTGTGACTATAACCGAAGAAAATTATCTTGGGAGGTAATATGGTTGGCATTTGATTGTGAGGTATTCTAGGTTGGGTGAACAAAAGGACTTGAGTTTCTGTATGTTATCACAATCACACCATGAGTAGTTAATCATGAAACATAATCCTCCTTTCTTCTTCCCGGAGAGTTCTTTATTCCTGTCTGCGCAATGTACTGAGAACCCAGATGGCTGTATGGACGGGGACAGTATATCCAGAGAGAGACATGTTTCCATGAAACAGAGTATGTTACAATCCCTGATGTCTCTCTGGAAGGAGATCCTCGCCCTGAGCGTATCTACTTTATTATCCAGAGACTGAACATTAGCAAGTAATATACTCGGAAGTGGTTGGATGGTGTGCACGCCTCCTGAGTCCACTCCGAATACCTCTTCTCCGCCGTGTTTTAGAGCAGCCTCTGGAATAAGTTCAATTGCCCTGGAGGGTAGGAACAAAGGATCCAATTTGGGAAAGTTGTATTCCTGGTCGTAATGTTGGTGAGTTACTGCCGCTGTGATATCCAAAAGTTATTTCCGTCTGTATGTAGTAATACCAAAAAAAATCTGGGCTAATAATTAAAGAAAACAAAACACAAAAAAACGAAATACCGCAAAATTGCTTAGGAGCTAGAAGCAGAGATGCCATATCTGTCGGTGCCATCTTACTGCCAGGTTTCCTCCAGACGTGCCGCTTGGCATCCAGGCCAAAGAGTTCAATCATGATTTTATCAGACCAGAGAATCTTGTTTCTCATGGTCTGTGAGTCTTCTGGTGCCTTTTGGCAAACTCCAAGCGGGCTGTCATGTGCCTTTTACCGAAGAGTGGCTTCCGTATGGACACTACCATAAAGGCCTGATTGGTGGAGGGCTGCAGAGATAGTTGTCCTTCTGGAAGGTTCTCCCATCTCCACAGAGTAACTCTGTCAGAGTAACCCTCGGGTTCTTGGTCACCTCCCCGAACAAGGCCCTTCTCTCCCGATTGCTCAGTTTGGCCAGGTGGCCAGCGCAAAGAAGAGTCTTGTTGGTTCCACACTTCTTACATTTAAGAATGATGGAGGCCACTGTGTTCTTGGGGACCTTCAATGCTGCAGAATTGTTTTGTATCCATCCCCAGATCAGTACCTCAACACAATTTTGTCTTGGAGCACTACAGACAATTTTTCAACCTCATGGCTTGGTTTTTGCTCTGACATGCACTGTCAACTGTGGGACCTTATATACAAATCATGTCCAATCAATTGAATTTAACACAGGTGGACTCAAATGAAGTTATAGAAACATCTCAAGGATGATGGAAACAGGATTCACCTGAGCTCAATTTCAAGTCTCATAGCAGTGGATCTGAAGTTATTTCTGTTTTTCATTTTTAATAAATGTTTACAAATTTGCTGAAATTTCAAACCACCTGTTTTCACTTTGTCATAATGGGGTATTGAGTGTAGAGTGCTGAGGATTCTTTTTTTAAATCAATTTTATAATAAGGCTGTAACGTAACAAAATTTGTAAAAAGTCAAGGGGTCTGAATACTTTCCAAAGGCACTGTAAATGAGACAATAGTTTTCGTTTTCTCATTAAATGCTTTCAATATTTGCATATGAATTTCTACAATTTATAGTTGGTTTTATGTTTTTAATTAATTGAAATTTGGAGCTATTGGAATTTGAACAATGTCCCATATGCATTGTGTAATTTACCGTTGGTCCCTAACTAGCCCCATAGGGCTATCCAAAGTAAACCCAAATTTATCACAGGCATTACAATCGGGTCACGTGCAGCTGCACTCCAAATTGAAACAAACCCAACCTTCATTTACGTTGTGATGCAGTCACAACCATCAGTCTCACAAAACAACGTTTTGGACAAGACTGACTATATGACCAAAATTAACCTATTTACACGGTACACTTTGTGGTCAATTTTGACAGTAGAATAAATGTTTCTGACTCATCGATGCCACAAAGGCTGTTCTCTAAATGAGAAGTTGTTTTTTAGGGGCAGATGCTCTTTAAAGTTACTGTATACTGACACAACCAGGGCAATTGTAAACAGTTGAAGTTTCCGCATAACAGCGCAACACCACTCCAAACATGACAGATAAGAAGCTACATAGTCCCTAGGCTATATCAACATAAAAGACATTAGCCATAAAATTTACCTTTAGAAATTGAATAAGTTATTAGACCTCGATGATACATTTCGTTAGTTCTACCGGCTAATGTGAGATTTTTAGATGACATAACATTTGAGGAAACATATCTTAAGGGCCTATGTATTGGACTTGCTTGTGGCTGAAACAACCGAATCCACTAATTTGATGTATATATAGTGTATATGTTTCAGTCAGAAAAACGTTATCTCATCCCTTCGGTCTCAGCTAGCTAGCCAGCCAGTAGCTAACCAAGCTAGCTACAGAAACGAAACGCATCAAATACACTTGCTGGATATAAAAAACTTCTTCCTAATATCATGACTTATATCAACATCCGTAGCTTGCCCATTCACAATATACTGTTAAATAACTGACACCCAATATCGTTAGGATGCTGAGCGCTAACACACCAGCTCATTAGCAGGAGCATTCCTTATGCTAAGGAAGACTGGCTAATAAGCTACCACCAACCCTGCACAAACCTGTAGTGTTGCTAACTCTGCCGCTGCTGCTGAACTTTCACTTTCTGTCTGTTCTGCCCTCTCCGTCTCATTCACTGCTGCCTCAACCTGCTTGTTTTTTGGGACACTCTTTCAGAAGTTCGGGAATATCTATATTTGCCCTGTGCTATGCCGTAGACTCTGACTGAGTGACAGGTGTTTTGCTGAGTGATGTCGTTGACATCGAACAGGTGCTGTAGGGGTGGAGGAGGGGTACAGGGATGTGAGTAGTCCACTGAGTTGTGAAATCTCGACCATTCACAGCAGGCACCGTGTCACTCCAGGCGCTACTTGCATACCTGCTACTGCCTAGAGAAGTATATTGTATTGTTTATTTTTGTCATAGAAATTAGTCAGTAAAAAAATTATAATAATTAATTTGCAAAGTGCAAGTGATGTGTAGTTATGGAAACTCATATCAGACAGAAATTGTAAAAAATTATTTACCATCAAAAGGTTTGGGGCTTGATCAAAAACATTTGGGGCTGAAGAGCCAGAAGTCCAGGCTTAAATGACACCACTATTTCAGAAGGACCTAGAATTCATAAAGGCTATATCTCAATCGATTAGAACAATTGTATTTTCCGGTGCTCCTATATTTTATGTTGTGCTCCGAAGTTGGGCACACCTGTGCTACTAATTAACATTTTTCATTTAGAGTCCTGGTGACCAGTAATAATACTCCGAGTGTGAAAGTGTATATGTGCTCAGTCTTGTTTTCTGCTGGTTGAGAGGGAGTGTATAGCCCTTTAAACCTGTCAAACTGCCATGAGGACACAGTGAGCGACTGTGTGGCACCTCTGCTCCTCCGTCCCGCTCCCTTATTGAGAATTTATTGCTTCCTGAATCCTGAAAATGGGAGTCGGAGCACAACACAATTCCAACCGTCCTTTTCCTCCCTCCCTCCCTGCCGCCCCCGGTGTCTGTTTCCACTCCTTTAAATCTCTCGCTCTATCTAGCTTTATTTCAAGCCATTCGTCTTGGGCCCCCTAAGGACACATATAGTGACTTAACATTGTTGTAAAAGTCTCAGACCCTTATCCCAAATATATCTAAGTGACAACTAGAGGTTGTGGGTTTAAATCCATGTAATGAAATATAAGGACATGTTGTTCAACCATGGTCATCTGTAGTGTGACTTGTTTTAAGATGTGTGCATGAGAGATGACAACTATATAACTATACAACCATGTGACTTTACTATATAGTTGGTGGAAGAGGCAACCATGCAGAGATAAATAAATAAAATCCATAACATTCAAATGTGCTTTTCAGCCTTTTTATATCACAGACCACATACAAACACTTTCCTCCATAAGTTGTTTTTTGTTTCTAGAATTTCTTATATACATAATAACATTCACATTGGTATTAACACAAAATTACACTCACATAAGAAACAATTGACAATATCAGCAAGCATGGCAGTTTTCGGCTTTTTGTGTACATACCGCTCCAGCACATCAACTTAATTTGGTGTTAACTGCTCCCTTCATCCATTTAGTACACATAAGACAACATAACTTGACTAGCCATCATGGCCATGGATATGATTTTTTGTTCCTTTTGCATGCTAGTCTAGAGATGCTTACTGCTAACCCCAAAGCTGTTTGAAAGAGTATCACGCAAATACATTTAATACTGCTGTAAGAATTCATTATTGATATTTGGACTAAATTGTATTTTTGTTTTTTAATTTCACCCCCTTTTTCGATCTTGGGATAGATCCAGGGTCTGTAGTGGCGCCTCTAGCACTGTGATGCAGTGCCTTAGACTGCTGCGCCACTCGGGAGGCCGGACTAAATTGTTTTTGAGGTTTTCACGGCTCAACATGGCTATCAACATTTCGGACGTATGCTTGTGAAAGTTAGGTAGCTACTGGATGCAACTGCTTCTGCCAACTTTGAGACATATCCCAATGGACATTCATTGAGGGGAATATTGCTGTTGTCAGCAGTTGCAGTCCCACAAACTTGAAACATTTCCAGCCAAACTCTCATAGTCCGCCACAATGGTTATGGTTCCAATGGAATTTCCGCCATTAATTTTTCACATTGTGAATTTGACAGTAACGTTTTGATAGCTGTGTAAATCCCTCCCGGACGAGGTGAGTTTTATCAATGTATTTGCCTCAATTTACTTTCAAGAATGTGCTATGCAAATTATTGATAAAAGTTAGATTTGCGCGGTTATCAAAATGTCACACCGGGGCAAGCCTATACGAAATACATCTCAGATGGAAACATTTATGGTGAAAAAACAATTGGAATCATTTCCAGGTGATTTTCCGGGTTTTATGACTCATACTGTGGTACTCAATAAACACAATTATTTAACTTTGAACAATGACATAAATCTGGGCCAGTAGACCTTATAGCATCTCATTATCTGTTTTGGTAGTATTTTGCAGCTTGTTTTTTTGCAGACAGCTTTTCTCTTAGGCTTACAGTTACAAAATAGGTATGAATAGCTACGAAATGGCTGTAACGGGCAACACTGTTATAACGTAATTATGGTAAACTCGAAATAAGGGGTTTTCAAATATTAAAATCAATGTTTCTCAGACAGCATATTAAAAGGTAACAAAAGTTTTCAACCAAACTGAGATATCACAATGAAGTCTTGAAATAAACGGTATTATAAAATCTGCAGAAAATATTTAAACAGGGTTCAAAAAGGCAGAATTGCCTTGTGTGTACTTCGAAAAAATAATAATCTCAGAGTTGGCTATTGTCGTAAAAGCACGTTCATCACTAGTTTGCAGAGTTTATCGTGCTTTGAACCTGCTGTGCAAGCTTTAGCCTAGCGCTAACATGCGCTAGCCCAAGCCTAGCATTAATATGTGCTAGCCTAGCGTTAACATGTGCTAACCCTAGCGTAGCACTATCATGCGCTAGCAATATCTGTACATTTATTACGTTCTGATCACTCCTCTTCTACGCTACATATAGTCAGGTTTTCATTTGGTTTTCATTGCTTGCAGCATCAGACTTTCCAGATCATTCCCCTTCCCTTATTAGTGCAAATTACAATTTTTTTGAATAAAGAAAGACCCACCCTAATCTCCAATAAATAATTGCAACACTGAGAATAGTCCCCCATTGTTTCTTTCAACTATAAAATTGTGAGAAAATCTTGGACACAAAAGGATAGATTTCCCCCAGTTTTCCGAAACAAAACATTGAAGGAAAATGAGTGGCCATTTTGAAGACCACCGTAGAAAAACAACAGCCTTGTACTTGAACACTGGGATAACAATTACGTGACTTCCAAACAGATGGTAACTTCACCACAGAATTTTCCACATATTTCCCTGAGTTTAAAAGACACAAATTCACACTCAATAGCTCTGAATCCATTCCTGACAAATTTCTGCTTGTTGTTACGGAAAGCTCTTGTGAGAATTCTGAATAAGCATTTTTGGAAAATGTGTCCTGTGCCGAATGCTTTAATCTCATCTCGTCCACAGTGTCCTTCATATTTTAACAGAACTGTATATTGCACTGGGAATGGTGCTACAAATGTCCATGCCCAACTCCTCAGTCTTTGGGGGAAGACTGCATCCATCCTTCATGGCAGGGTCGGCCCACAGCTGCATCATTGGATAGGCTTCCATCTTCCTCACCTTTCACTCTGAGGTATGGCAAACCAAATGACAGGCAAGGGGGGGGCTGATCGAGTTAGGGCTTGCCTCACAGGACAGCCTCATTCAGGGGAGTAGTCAGGTGGGATTTGGGGTGACTCGGGTCAGTCCACAGCCATTTCACAGGGTAGCTGCTGGGCCAACTTGGCCTGAGCGTAGGCCTGGAGGAAGTCCTTGTAGCGGGGGGCGCAGCCCAACCATGCCTCGCCGAAGTGGACGCGGCCGGTGAAGAGGAAGCTGCCCACCCCAGGCCGGACACCGCACTGCAGCAGGGTCCTGATCTCGCCCGTGCGGGTCAAACGGCCGGTCCCGGTAAACAGGGTGTATTTCTGGCGGAACACTCGGGTGGCGCTGACTTTGATTACAGCCGCCCGTAGCTCACTGTCCTCGTCCACTGCCTTGATGTTACCACGCACCACTGTGGGTTGAAGAGACAAACTGGTTAGTCAAAAGCTCTATTGACCCAATTCGTTTGTAGCAGTTGTTACAAATACGACAATCATAGTTCAACTAAATGTGGACTAAGATGGTGGATGGTTAACATCTGTTGAATGGATGTAATGTTCTTCAATACTTGTTGTTCCCATTCTAAAAACACAATATTGGTAATCAATGGGAAAATATCTGCCACGCTTTAGCTGCCAAAAAACAGCTGAAGTACTAAACAAGTAACTAGAATCCTAACCCACCAGAGGCTAACATTAGAGTCAGTGAAATTGGTATGGAGAGCTGCCTGGGACAGTTCTGTAATCCCCCTGACTTTATGTTGCCAAAGGGCTGCCACTAAGCCTGATTACGGCTCAATTAGAGCCATGCGGATTAGTCCACTGCACTGTCTAGGGTGGGGGGAGATTATTCCACTACAGTGCCTTGAGGAGTGGGGGTTTAGGGGAACTTCAGGGAACTAGAGAGGCTAAAGTAATGCTGTTTCACCTTTGACCTCTGCATAAATTAAGTAGTTCAGAGGGGGGAGGATTTATATTTACACCAACCTCAGACCTGTGTTACCCCTACTTTCAGCTAATTCAACACAACCGATTTGTAGATCCTCAATCCTGACACAAAATCATTCTCTTTTTTTCTCTGCAACTGAATGGCTTTTCTTGCCATGTTGTATTGAATCTACATGAAATGGAGGACGAAATTCAGTAAGACACCAAACTGTTCCTGGTCTGACGTGTTGTTTTATTGTTATACGGCAGCCCAGACAACAAAACAGGAGGTTGTAAAAGAGGAGAACTCACCAAAGTCACTGGTGCAGACGGCCATAAGGAGCTCTGTGTTGTTACAGGGTCTGCAGGCACCTGGGAAGAGAGGGGGAGGAAGAAGGGGAAGAAAAAAGAGAGGGTCAATTGGAGAACTCCACTAATCAAACAAACACTAATTACATCCTCATTCAAAATCTGTTTACTCCCTGGTGATGTTGTAAACCACATAATACCTCCAAAAAATAAACAAGTTATAATATTTAAAAGCTTTATATTACAAACGCGTTGAGCTCTAACCTATCCTGTTGCACACTTGAAAGGAGACTTAAAGGAGGGTGGAGACGAGCTTACAACAAAGATCAAATGCTCTGGAGGCGTGATGCGAATAGAACAAATCAGTGTAAGGACATACACACACACGGACCAACTGCAGTGTTCTTTCAGACAGTTGCTACTTTTACGATTTGGAGAGGAAGGCCAGTGAAACTCCAATGGCCCCAGACGTTTTTAAAGCCAAATGAAATTAAACAGCCCACCTATCTCCCACCCCCACTTCCCCCCTAGACCCTGCTAGGGTGTCTGCACCCACACCTCATCAAAGCCAACCAGACAAGGGCAACAGAGGAGGGTGGAAAACTTCAAAAGATTTAAATGGGCTAAGTTACTTCTTTTCTAGGAGTTGTGGCGGCTTCAATCACAGCTGCTTATCACTTTAAAAGAGGAAACTAAAATACAGCAAATCCTCCTCTGTTTCATACAAGGACCCAGTCCACAGATGGCCACAGAAAAGGAACGCATAGCGAAACAAAAACACCAAACTGTGGCTGCATTGAAATGACTGCACTGAAAAAAAGAAAACACCCTGCCATTTTTTAAAGTTCCAAGAAGTTCACCACCACCCCTCCTAGCTGCCCCCTCCACACATTCCCCTTCTTAGTGAAAAAGTCTGATAAATGAGATTCCTTCCTTCTCCCTGGCCATAGAGCAAACCTCCCCCCATGCCCAGCCAGTGTGTGTGTACGTGTGTGTAGACTCTTGAGCGGAGAGGGGGTGTAGTTCTTAGAGCCAAGCCTCCCTACAGAGGGGCAGCTCAACAAATGAGGGTAGCATCTCAGCTGAGGCCTCCCTGTCGTCAAGGCAACGGCAGTAATCCCAGAACACTCATGCGAAGGCTCCAATGAAAGGAGCTCCGGGCTCTGGAGAGAAGGCCTCACATACTGGGCTTTTGTCCCGCTAACCCTCCTCCCTCTCTTTCTTTCTCTGCCTCTCTCCACTCCCTTTCAAATCTGAACCTGGCGACAGGGTCTGTAGGCCTATGTGTCCAGGGAAACTAGAGGACACATCCCCCACTCTACTCTGCCTGGACACAGAGAAAACTGAAAATTAACCCCCAAAAAAGGTCTGTTTGTGCTTAAGAGCGAGGAAACATATTTAGGGGTGGGGGTTGCCAGAATACAATTTAATATGATTCAGAGACCCATGCTAAAATAACTACTGGAAGCATGTGGGTGAGAAGAGAATTTAGTTATAGAATCTGAGCTAAAACAAATTCTAAAAGTTGTTTGTTAGGCCCATCAACCCTCAGGAAGCATATTCACAAACAAATTCAACACTGTCTTTTCCTTGCTTTGTGTTAAGAGAAATATTTTATGTGTATCTATTTGAGCCCAAATGTGACCCTTCCAGAACCCAGACTGACCTAGCATGGCTGCCTCCCTCCTCGTTCCAACTCACCTTCATTACTGATGATGGGGTTCGAGTCGAGTGACAGGCGTGCCGTCCAATCACCTCGCAGCTCATAGCGGAACGATGCAATGCGGCGGCTGATGTCCTGGTGAGGCGTGGCCTGGAGGAAGAGGGCTACCTTCTCGCCGGGCAAGCGGCTGAAGCAGCGCACCCGGGGTGGGGGAGACGTCTCCAGGCGGTCCCCTACCAGGAGCTCCAGGACCCCGTCTCTCTCCAAGTAGAGCTGGGCCCCGTGGAAGTGCTCTGAGGGCTTGACGCAGGCCGTGATTAGGCCTGAGCTGCTGCCCCCCGGCCCCACTGCCGCAGAAGTCAACCTGGGGGACAGGGTGAGGCGAAGCGCCCCCTTAGGGTAGAGCCAGTCCAGAGCACCCTCCGAGCAGTGGAGAGAGATCTGCTCCACACTGCCTGGCTGCTGGGACAGACCACTGTGGGATGGAAAGAGGGAGAGAGAGAAAAGGGAGACCAAGTTACATAATTGGACTTCCTCGCCTATAACCTCCAAGCTAGACAGACTCGTCTTCAGAAGTTGGCTAAAATTGGAGTCACCAGCGTGTCACTTTCTAGGATGTGGTGCAATTTTTATAAACCAATGATGTATATAAACCCTGGATGACTAACAGGGGGCGCTGTATTGAGTCCACCGCATAGCCGTACTCTTCATTGTAACAAAAAAATCTGGAAGCTACATAAATGCATTTATTGATGTCTACATTTGTTTTTGACACATTTTTATATTCCAGACACTGTAATGCACACTTTTAAATTATATTATATGAGCTAAACATAAATTAAAAATCACATTTATTTCTTATTTTAGTGATGTTACTGTCCCCACTGGCCACAAAAAAAAATGTTGTCCTTGATAACTGAAATGCTGTAGAATTCCATTCATTCCTATGGAGGACTGCTCCAAATGGGGAGTGCCAATATCGCTGCCAGGTGGCTTCAAAGCCTCGTCAATGTCCAATTCTATCATCATCAATCCAGGGTTTATATACATAATTGGTCGAAACCCATTACGGAAATTGCACTGAACATTGCAGGATGTGTGGTTTGGGTATAGGCTTTAGATGTGGGCAACTTTGAGAGGGACTGAGGGAAAGCTTGAAAAATAATAAATAAACAAATAATTCTGGCTAAAATGGATGAGAACAGATGAACCTTTTCAGCTGGAGATTTTCATTGCAGTGCGTTTCACTCATTTTAAGTGCATCCTTTGAAAACGATTAAAACATGCTTTCAAAATACACATTGAACTGAGGTATCCATTTGCATTCAAAAAGAAGTAGCGCTACCTATTGGTCACCAAATGCGGCCGTCAGTGCCATTTAAAAATGTGTCTGACTTTACATAGTGTAGGTCATTTCATCTATAAAACATGGCCTAGAATTTGGTTTTAGAAAATGTATATTAAATCATCCTTTTCCAAATAACGTCAAGTAATTTCCCCTGTGCACACATAAAACCGTTATAATAACGGCATAACTCTCTCCTCTCTCTTGCTCACTCTGCAAGACTGCAACCCAAGGCGCAATACTTTGTTGCAAGACACTGGAAACATTTAATTGCGCCTAAAACCTGTATCGACTTGTTTCAACTAAGTTAGAACCGGAACAAAACGTTATTTTGCACCTAACTATATAAAACAATGTGAATGGTTCTCCATAAAACAAATGAAACTTGAATAAACCGTTATAAAAGTTATACTTGCCTCCCTCGCCAGCTGCATTGGTCTTCGGAATAACTGGACACAGCGCTATCAAAAATGGGTAGTAGCAGGATCCAAACTTTGTAAATCCAAGAAATTGCCATTTCCTTCGGTAGGTGTTACGACTTAGATTTTTTTTTTAAGTTAATGTTCCAAAGATGCCGTCCCTTCAACCTTTACGCATGGGAATCTCCACTATTCCTATCTACTCGAATTGTATTTTGCTTTTCTCGACAACCTCCATAGCGTGGTAGCCTCCTTTTCTTGATGAAAAGATAAGATACTTTCAGTTACACTTTTAAACGGACTGTCCCTACTTTTACTCTGCCTCCCTGATGGTAGTGCGTAAAGAGAAGAGTCGTCTGAAGTTTTTGCCCGTGAGCACAAGTTGGTCGACCAATCAGAGTTGGAGAGGAGAAACTTTAAACCACTCATACGATAGAAGGGGAGGGGGTGTGAGCTATTGCCCGTAACATAAGAAGAATGATCTATCAGTATGCAAGAACAAGCCTTGTTGGTAATAGATAGGCGGCAATTTACCATTGTGTCAAACAAGCATGTACAAGAAGAAGAAAAAAATGAGTTGCATGGGCACAAATATGAACCTCCTTTGTTGAAGTGTGAAGGCACTGTCCTCATATTTCCTCTCTCATATTATGAGCAAACACAGGGTTAAAGTGAAATTCTTCACTTGAAAGTTCTTGACAATAGGCCTACATGTATTGGAGCCCTTCCTCCTCAAAAGTAGACAAAAACCTGGTTCAGTGGAAAATAGGAATTATTCCACCATGTACAAAAAGGCGTTTAGATAATAATGACCTCTATGAAATATAATAGCGTTTCTCTGAGCTTTGCTGCTTGAACCCCTAAAATGTGCAGGTTAGAAGCACAACCAAGACAGACAGAAAATTCTACCTTGAGACAGGAAAGTATGAACAGAGAATATTTATTTATTGTGATAATGCTAACCAAGGAAAGCTCTAACTCCTTGGTTAGCCTCATTGGTTACTAATTGCTAACCTGTGAGGCCCACTGGCCACAAACTGGTTAAATCAACGTTCTTACAATGGAATTTGTCAACATATTGTGACGTGGAATCTATGTGGAAAAAATATTGGATTTTTAAAAAGTCATCAAAACTGTTGTTTTGAGGGTGAAATTTCAACCAGAGGATTATGTGTCACATCTGCTCCTGCCATGCCCTCTAGTGCTCATCCTGTGTCTCCTTGACCTGCCGCCACTCCCCCAGTGCTCTCTCCCTCTCTCTCTCTCTGTGTGTGTGTGATTGTGTGGGCAGAGACAGGTGTGCTGGAGTCAGAGCAGATCCCCATCAGCTGCAACCTGTTCCATAACTCAGTCCTGCCTCTTCCACGCTGCTAGATCGTAATCTCTGCTCAGTCAGCCCATGTTTCTAGCCCTTTGTTGCTGTTTTCCCTTGCCTGCCGCTGTTTTCCTCTCCGCTACAGTTCTGCCCGCTCTAACTCTGGTCCCTGTCTCCAGCCTCCGCACCTGGTTTCCGGCAACCCTCCCGAGCTTCCCCAGGCCTGCACTCAATATTACCCCCGTGTTTCAATAAATACCTTGATAACCTTATCCCAGTCTCATAGTCTGAGTCTGCTCTTGGGTTTACCTATTCCGCTCCACGTGACAGTACGATCTGGCCAAAGACATGAACCCAGCAGACTCAGATCCTCTACACCAAACCCTCGCCGGCCAAGGCACCCTGCTCGAGCAACATGATCAAGCCCTGAAAACCCTTCTGTAGCACATCAATGAGTTTTCACGAAGCCTGTCTGACCTACAGGGCCGAACCTTTGCCCAGAACTCGCAACCAGCCCCTAGTTCGCCTCATCTGCACCGTGAGCCGTTTGTTCCGGCCCCTGTGCGTTACGATGGCAACTTCAGAGCTTGCAGAGCCTTTTTGTTACACTGTTCGCTAGTATACGAGCAACAGCCCTACGCTTATGCTAGCGAATGGGTCAAGATTTCCTTCCTGAATGACTGCCTCAGTGGAGCAGTGCTTTCTTGGGCCACAGCTGTGTGGGAGAAACCTTCCCCTGTCTGCTCCTCCTACTCCAGCTTCACGGAGGAGATGAGGCGAGTTTTCGACCATCCTGTCTGCGGTAAGGATGCCGCCAAGCGACTCCTGTCCCTCCGTCAAGGCTCCCATAGTGTCGCTGAGATGGCGATCGAGTTTCGCACCCTCGCCGATGAGAGCGGCTAGTATGAGGATGCCCTTCAGTGAGCATTCCAGAACGCTCTCACCGAGACCATCAAGGATGAGTTGGTGTCCAGGGATGAGCCTGATGGACTCGAGGAGCTCATCTCTCTTGCCATCCGCATCGACAACCGTCTTGGTGAGCATCGGAGAGAGAGGGCAGGACCCGAACCCACACGGCTCGACCGGGCCTGTCTGTATCCTGAGGAGAGGCAGCGGCGAATCAGCACTAGGAGCTGCCTATACTGTGGCCAGGTTGGTCACTTTGTTAAAGCTACTCCTGCCCCTCCCTCAGCAGTTGTGGGGGATATACTGTTGAGTCAAAGCACCGGTCCATCTTCCCCCAGACCCTTTCTAGGTGGCACTCTTGTATGGCAAAGTCGGCCTTTTTCTCTACCTGCCCTCATCGACTCGGGTGCCGACGAGAGGTGTTGTTACCCAGTTGGGTCTGGACACTGTTCCACTCGATTCACCCCTTGATGCCAATGCTCTCAATGGACAGCTCCTCGCCCGTATCAGTGAGAGAACCGTGCTGGTCATCCTGCGTCTCTCTGGGAATCACCAGGAGAGGATCGGTCTCCACATAATCGACTGCCCTCGCTCTCCTCTGGTTCTTGGCCATCCTTGGTTAAAGCTGTACAGCCCACAGATCGACTGGAAGGGTAACCACTTGGAGTACGTTTTGTCACTATAATTGTCTATATTCTGCCCTTACCCCTGCCTTGTCTGTGCCTCAGTCCATTCCAGAACCCCCCAGACCTGTCATCAGTTCCTCCAGAGTATCACGATCTAGTTCCTGTGTTCAGCAAGCACCACACCTGGTCTCTGCCGCCTCATTGGCCGTACAACTGTGCTAACCTCCAGCCTGAAACTCCTCTCCCCTGTAGCTGGTTGTATAACCCCTCTCGCCCCATACAAGAGTGGCATTGACCTCGCTTTGTGCAGGCGGGCAGTTTGGAACTCAATAGTGAGTGTTGTAATCGAGGACAGACGATTTTGTGCTACATGTTTCAACACTCGGCGGCCCTGTTCTGTGAGCTTGTGTGGCCTACCACTTCGCCGCTAAGCCGTTGTTGTTCCTAGACGTTTCCACTTCACAATAACAGCAATTACAGTTGACCGGGGCAGCTCTAGCAGAGCAGAAATTTGACGAACAGACTTGTTGGAAAGGTGGCATCCTTTGACGGTGCCACGTTGCAAGTCACTGAGCTCTTCAGCACAGGACATTCTACTGCCAATGTTTGTCTATGGAGATTGCATGGCTGTGTGCTCAATTGTATACACCTGTCAGCAACAGGTGTGGCTGTTGCTGTCGAAGTCATTCCAAAGGTTTAGCAGAGTAAATTAAATGTAACAATTCTTTATCAATCATATATCATCAATTATGCTATTTAGGCATATATAGCATTTGGGAAGTCATCAACAGCTATTGTTTAAATGATTCAGCTTTGGATTCAGCTAAAAATAGACCGTACATATAGGCCTAGGGTTTCAAGCTTTGGTTGATTTCAAATGGTATCTACAAGTTAAATTATACATACACTGTATGTTGGATTCACGTCTCCATCTAAACCAAAAATCGAAGTTATAGAATAGGAATAAATCAACTCAAACAGTATTTAAAGTGCATTTAAAGTTTGGTTTGTAATAGAGACATGAATCCAACATATGAAACTTGAATTTGTAGACAAACTTGAATTAAAGCCAGTGGCACAGATGGAACTATCCAAGCAGCAGATAGATACAGTGTTGATGTTGATATTTGGTTGTGTTATTAGAGTCATCACAGTGTATAAATCAATCAAAAATCAGACATTGGTTGTGCTGTTAGATGGATGAAAGCATAGTGAAAACACATTGGAATTCAACAAACTTTAGGCTGTCTCTTTGAGTTGGTGAAAACAGGTTGCAATCTCATTGATCAACCTATCAACCAAATATTACCCAATTCTCTTGAAATGACGTGGTGTGCCCAGTGGGGGTGTCCCCGCTGGGTGCTGTGCTCTCTGCCCCCACCCTGCTGGGGTTCTCTTTCATGTGGTGTTATTATAACCTAATCAAATATTCTTTTGTACTGGTACCCTCATCCATTTCCCTGGACTGAAACAGTGACTTTGAATGTATGTGTGTGTGTGCATGCGTTTCTGAGTGTGTGTGATCAAAGGCAGGGCAAGGCCTTCTGATCGAGTTATGACAAGGCCTCAGATGAGACACAAAGGCACATGTGCAGAAATCCAGCTGCTCTATTGTCTCCATCGGGACCGAGTTTTGTTCGCACCCAGGGCATTTCAAAGGACCAGCATCTCAAAGACACAGAGGCAGGGGGTAATAGAGTCAAAGACAATATGAATATATTTGGCTAAACTTAGTTATGGGCATTATTGCTATGACTATGCATCAGTGTGCACATAAACCTATGAATAGATACATATGTACAGTACACGTGTATCCCTAAAAACAATGATACACACACTTACAATGACCTTAGAGGTGCCCTCCCTGGGACACTGCTATCTCAAACTTGTGGGCTTGCTTGGATTGCATTTTTGCAGTGAGTTCCAGCGTAAACATGCAGTTCAGCACACAGTACAGTTTCACGGAACAGAGAAAATGCTTTTGTCAATTAGGGGGTAGTCAGCCGTGGGTGTGATTGTTCAAGCATTAGTTCCCAAGCTTCAAACAGTGAACCAGATTTTCTGTGTTGTAGAGTTAGCCATCTTCTCGTATGAGTCCGTGTTCACATTATTCTCACTGGCTTGTGAATGCAGTATCTTTAAACAATGTCCTCGTGCTAGTACGAGTCCTTGCATGTGTATGTTATACAGTGTGTGTATTTATTTGGTATGTTTATGCTTCTCTGTGTGTGTGCATGCATGCTTGTGTGTGTGTTTGCTGGGAGGGGCCTGGCACTGTAGTGTTACCTGACGTTTAAGGAGACCTGACTCTGGAGCAGGTCTCGTGCTCTCTCTCTCTCACTCTCTCTCTCTCTCTCTCTCTAATAAGCATTTGCTTACTGCTTTACAGCAGTACGCCAGTGATTCGTACTGTAGTGCTAGTGATTCATACTGCATAATCATTTCGTTTTTATGTGATAACTATCCCAAAAATATATATGCATCAATAAAGCTTCCTGAGCTAAAATGTTTCTTATGTAAATGTTTTTCCATAATCCGACCCCTTCCCGCCCTCACAGCTGCTTCCCATGGCACATCAGTGCAAATCCGCTTTATCTGACGTTCCCGCTATTTGTTCGCCAGCTCTGTGACATCTATCCCCGGTAATGAGATGGGCAAGCATGTCCAACTCCCCTCTCCCTGCTAATCAGACTACTCATTGTACCAAAAAAACATTATGTCATCCTTAAGACACTGTACCACAGACACTATGTCATTCTTAAGACACTGTACCACAGACACTATGTCATCCTTAAGACACTGTACCACAGACACTATGTCATTCTTAAGTCAGTGTTATAACGTGTGTCAAAGGGCTTCTGTATGCTCTTGTCTATGAGACCTCTGAACATGATGTTTTACAGTATTTAAGAAGTAAAAATCGAATGTCCTGTATTGTGGGAATAGTCCTGCAAAGAAACTGTAGAGTGGATGGGAAACGTTGGCATCCCCGAGGTGAAACTTCGGAATTCCCGAGTGAAACCACATCACAGTGCTAGTTTCTGATGAGTCGGTGGGATTGGTGAGGCTGGCGTTTTCCCATCCCTACCCACCCAGGTGATGGGTTCCTGTCCTGTCGTTTCTCTCAGGACTAGTATGTCTCAGTGAGGGCTGTGGGAAGCACTAACTCAGGGATCCCTATATAAAGTACTTTATTTGCCCTCTGAGCCCCTATGAGAGACCAATGTGAAAACCGACACCTGCTCTCTCACTCACTTTCTCAGCGCTGTGTTTGTGTGTGTGTGTGTGTTGTGTCCCTGTGGGTGTGATTGTGTGTGAGTCTATGGCTCAGTGGGAGAGCCCTAGCAGGTAAACAGAGGGAGAGAGTAGATTGCAAACACAGCTGGAACCGCAGAGAGGCACAGTGAGAATACTATTAACTCTCTCATAAACATGTAATACATCACTTAGCTCTACTACCATAATACTCCGTTCATGTTGTTCTGAGAGATTTAGCACTTCTTTAATATAGAAAGAAATTGTGAAACGGTCTTAAAATCGGGATATGAGGGACCTTCCTACATGATATTATACAAAGTGGCTTCACAACGTCACAAACTCAATTGCTTCCTAGGTCAGAGGTCACAGCTGGGTGCTCTACATAACATTTGAATTACTGAAATGGAGGGAAATGGGTGCAGGTGTTAGGATGAGGCTTTAACATCTTGATCAGTGTTTCCCAACTCCGGTCATCGAGAAACCCCAACAAACACACATTTTTGTTGCAGCCCTGGACCAAAACACATGATTTAACTTGTCAAAGGCTTGATGATTAGTTAACAAGTAGAATCAGGTGTGCTTGTCCTGGGCCTCAACAAAAATATTTACTGTTGGGGGTACTTGAAGAATGGAGTTGGGAAACACTGCTCTATACTGAACAAAAATATAAAAGCAACATGCAACAATTTCAAATATTTTACTGAGTTACAGTTCAAAGAAAGAAATCAGTAAATTTAAATAAATTCAATAGATCCTAACCTATGGATTTCACATGACTGGGCAGGGGCGTAGCCATCTGTAACGTCTCTCGTCGGAAGGCATGGACCAAAACGTAGCGTGGTAAGTGTTCATAATACTTTATTACTCAAAAACACTCGAACCAAAATAACAAAGTGGAGAAAACGAAACAGTTCTGTCAGATGCAGACACTAAACAGAAAATAACTACCCACAAAACACAGGTGGGAAAAAGGCTGCCTAAGTATGATTCTCAATCAGAGACAACGATAGACAGCTGCCTCTGATTGGGAACCACACTCGGCCAAAAACAAAAAAATAGAAAACAAAGAAATAAAGAAACTAGAATGCCCACCCTAGTCACACCCTGGCCTAACCAAAATAGAGAATAAAAGCCTCTCTATGGCCAGGGCGTGACACCATCGGTAGGCCTGATAATGTATAGGCCCGCACACTTGGGAGCCTTGTCCAATCAGAATGAGTTTTTCCCCACAAAAGGGCTTTATTACAGACACAAATGGAGGCCCTGGGCTGTTGTGGTTACACGTGGCCTGTGGTTGTGAGGCCGGTTGGACATACTACCAAATTCTCTAAAACAACATTGGAGGTGGCTTATGGTAGAGAAATGAACTTTTAAATCTCTCTGGCAACTGCTCTGTTGGACATTCTTGCAGTCAGCATGCCAATTGCATGCTCCCTCAAAACTTGAGACATCTGTGGCATTGTGCTGTGTGACAAAACTGCATATTTTAGAGTGACCTTTTATTGTCCCCAGCATACTGTGCACCTATGACATGATCATGCTGTTTAATCTACTTGGTGATATGCCACACCTGTCAGGTGGATGGATTTTCTTAGAAATGGGGAAATGCTCACTAACAGGGATGTAAACAAATTGGTGCACAAAATTAGAGAGAAAAAAGCTTTTTGTGTGAATGGAACATTTCTGGGGTCTTTTACTTCAGCTCATGAAACCAACACTTTACATGTTGAATTGATTTATTTTACCTTTATTTTACTAGGCAAGTCAGTTAAGAACAATTTCTTATTTTCAATGACGGCCTAGGAACAGTGGGTTAACTGCCTGTTCAGGACGACAGATTTGTACCTTGTCAGCTTTGGGATTTGAACTTGCAACCTTTCGGTTACTAGTCCAACACTCTAACCACTAGGCTACCCTATATTTTTGTTCTCTATAGCAGGGGTATTCAACTCTTACCCTATGAGGTCCGGAGCCTACTGGTTTTATGTTCTACCTGATCATTAATTCCACCCACTGGGTGTCCTGAGTCTAAATCAGTCCCTGATTAGAGGAGAACAATTTTAAAAAGCAGTGGAACTGGCTTCGAGGTCCAGAATTGAGTTTGAGGGATCTAGAGCATCCAAAATGGGGGATTGATTCTTTCTGAAATTAGCTTCTAAGCCATTAGTTTAAGTTGGTCTTGGTTCCCATGATTTCATACAAAGGGGAAAGCTACATGGGACTTTGCAACATTACGAACATTCATGCAATGCTCAAAAGTCAACCTAACATCAAACCAGTTATGTCTACTTCTTTGAGTACTTAACTTTTTGTTGTTGTTGTAATTTTAACCCTCTTTTTCTCCCCAATTTCGTGATTACGATCTTGTCTCATTGCTGTAATTCCCCAACGGACTCAGGAGAGGCGAAGGTCGAGTCATGCGTCCTCCGAAACATGACCCGCCAAGCCACACTTCTTAACGCCCGCTCACTTAACCCAGAAGCCAGCTGCACCAATGTTTCGGAGGAAACACCATTCAGCTGACGACCAAAGTCAGCCTGCAGTCGCCCGGCTCGCCACAAGGAGTCGTCGAGCACGATGAGCCAAGTTAAGCCCCTCCGGCCAAACCCTCCGCTAACCCCGGATGACGCTGGGCCAATTGTGCAATGCCCTATGGGACTCAGGAAGCATTGGACCAGAACCTGACTTTTGACCGCACAGGTTTGTCACCAACTGGTACCACAACAGAGCCTATTATCTGTGTGTTCCTCTGTGTGTTCCGCAGTCTGAATAGGTCCCTATCACACTACCCTCAGGCAAAGCACCATATCACAAACTGAGCAATGCAACTGATCATTGTCTAAAATTGTATTTCCTACTGGGGTGCAGCAGAGTAGAGCAGAGCAGACCACATGGAATTGAAATGCACATGTTTGATACCATTCCACTGACTCCCTTCCAGCCATTATTATGAGCCGTCCTCTCCTTAGCAGCCTCCACTGATATACTCCCAGGGCTTTTGTCTTTCCCCAACCCCCTCCAAGTCATCCAGCTGTCCTATTTTGGAGGGAACCTTTGGAGGGAATTAATGACTTGAACTGAATAAAACCTAAATAAAAATGTATAACCATATTGGTCAACAGGTTTAAGAGAATGATCTGATAGTCATTGTTTACGTTTTAAGCCATTAGAGCTTGCAATTGGAAAGCTATTTATCCTTTGTTAATATGTTTCACCACTTTTCTAAATCCCATTAGCCCTCTTTCTCAGTAAACTCTCAATAAATACTGATAAAGCGTCACCAATAGATGACCAATTTCTATCCTGAGAGAAAGAGAAAGTGAGAGAAGGTAGTTTCCAACTCTCCCTCCCTTTATCTCACAGGCAAGGGAGATAACGATAGTATCATTCAAATTAGATTGGCTTTAAAAAGAGGGGAGCGTCAACAGAGCAGCCAACCTTGACTGGGGTTTGCGTTGGTTCTGGCATTCCTCACATAAGGGAACGCTTCAGCTCAACAGCAAACATGGCAGACTCCCTGTGAAGTGGTTCTTCACACAGAGATGTCACCCAACAGATTTACTGGCTCTACGTTGACTCACGACAATCAATGCATGCTCATAGGCCCCACAGACGGGAGAGAGGGGAAAGGAGAGGAAGAAGAAAGAGGGAAAACCCCACAGTAAAGCAACCACAGAATGCACACAGGAAGTCTACCACGGTATGGGGTTTGAGAGGCAAATACGGTATAATATGACTAAACTGTACTGTTTAGGCCCCCCAGCTATTTGCTGTAGCCTGATTGGAAACAATCTGGTGGATTTAATTTCACTCTAACCACGGCCTGTCCTGTCTACCTCATATATAGTGTACTTCCCCTTATGAGGTTTGTGGGACTGTGTGTGGGGTGGGGTGGCTGAGCCAGGCGTGGGTGTGTTTTGGAGGGAACAACATCTGACTTACATTGTGTACTTCTTTTAACGAGGTTTGTGGGATGTGGGTGATTTCATTCATGATAACCTTGGGTTTATTCCAGGCAATGTGTGGGGGTGTCAGCTGTGTGTGGGAGGGTGACTGAGTTAAGTGTGGGGGTTGTTTTGGAGGGAACGGCGCTAGCTATTCTTCTTGATCTTTACAGGGGGTAACCCCCCCCCCCCATTGTATGTTTATGATTCTCATTAGCCACTGCTTACTACAACTCTTCCCAATATGGCTATTACCTCCATTACCCCTAATGGGTTATTGTTATTGGTATCACAATGATACACAGTGATGGTCCAGTCCTGCTGGGGCTGATTGCCTGTGTTGTTGGAGCCCAGTTGGTGGTCAGACAGAGGTGCTCCAGTGTTTGTCCCTGTCTCAAGCTCCCCTCCCCCACCACGTCATTGTCCACCACGATTGGCTGGATCATGTTGGAGGGAAACCATTGTAGTGCCATCCTCCCTCCAAAAATGTTTTTAGACCTATGCCCACAGACTCAGAGACACATTCTCAGTCACATAGAGGCGCTGCACATATTTAAATACTTGATTTGGATCCTCAATGAAGCATTGTCAACACAAACATCCCAACATCAGAGATCATGCTTGAACTAATACTTGGACACGCTTGGAGACATATCAATGAGTCATTTTTGATGTAACGACAAGACATAATTACACAAAGTTTGACATTCTGTTTCACTATCCTGCATCAGTAACAGAACCTATGATAAGAGAATGGTCCAGGTTTGCTCCTTTGGTCTGCCCCTTTGGTCTGCTCATTGGTCTGCTCATTGGTATGCTCATTGGTCTGCCCCTTTGGTCTGCTCACTGGTCTGCTCATTGGTCTGCCCCTTAGGACTGCTCGCTGGTCTGCTCACTGGTCTGCTCATTGGTCTGCTCATTGGTCTGCCCCTTTGGTCTGCTAGCTGGTCTGCTAGCTGGTCTGCTCGCTGGTCTGCTCGCTGGTCTGCTCATTGGTCTGCTCCTTTAGCCCCATTTGATAACAAAAACAATCATATACCTTCAGTCACACAAAACCTGAAGCTCAAATCCTACATCAATGTTTGAGTCAGACAAGTTTTCATACTCGCTGTTATAGACACGCATGGAGAATATTTTTCTTAAGCTGCCTGATAGCACAATCATTGCCGCTTACCCTTACCCCTCCTCCATGAGTTGAGCGCCGCTTTATGCTATTGACTCCTCTGTGCATTGTGTTTCAGGGGGTCCTCCTTGGCTGCACAGGCTGTAATTAGCTTATAGTATACACACACACACACACAGCGAAAGAGAAACGTTTTAAACCCTAGACAATGGTGTACATTGGACAATAGACCAATACTCTGACCCCCTCTGACAGAGCTCTCTAATCTTCGCTAGACTGCACTCAGACCCCTGATTGTTCTAATCTAACAACCCCGCCGCCCACCCCCTGCCCCCACTGTGCAGTATAATGAAACTGCTAATAGGTAAGATAACATTTAGGTAAGATGTAGGTAAGATAATGTGATGTTATCTCTTTTGGATTTGGTCTCTCTTGCTGTCATTAGGTGTGAATACAAAATATACCGGTCAGTGTGTGTGTGTGTTGTGGTCTGGCAGGCCTGAATATACTATGAACCTCAGGAGTAGTTATAAAAACATTTCAATCCAGCTACAGAGCCTTGAATGATACTGAGTCTGCTTTGGTGAATAGAGTATCTAGAAATAGATCATCTAGAAATTCGTAAATAGAGAACCTTCTTTTCACTTTGTCATTTAGGTTAGTATTGTGGAGTAACTACAATGTTATTGATCCATCCTCAGTTTTCTCCCATCACAGCCATTAAACCTTCAAACTGTTTTATAGTCACCATTGGCCTCATGGTGAATCCCTGGCAGTTTCCTTCCTCTCCGGCAACTGAGTTAGGAAGGACGCCTGTATCTTTGTAGTGGCTGGGTGTATTGATGTATCATGTAATTTATAAATACACCAAGATCAAAGGGAGTTGTGCTTTTTAAAAATGAGTTTTTACCCATCTATCAATA